>NW_023220159.1:0-2710 GCF_002007445.2 Ailuropoda melanoleuca | reverse complement strand
ACTGCTTACACTCTCTACTTCTGCCAAATAAATATATCATCCTTAATTTGGGTCATCTATGCTGTATTTATGATAACTAATATTACAGACAAATCTCTATAATTAGTATGATTCAAGAGACACCTAACACCTCCGAAACGAGAAGGAATCGAACAAGAGCATAAAGTAGATTTTACCAAGGGAATTCTAATAGGCACATAAACCCAACCACTAAAGTCTTCTTAGTATCAAAGAACTACCTCAGAAACATGAATTTTTTCACCACATTTAGTTACTGTTCTAGAAGGATGTAGGTAAACATAAGATTTCAGAATATAGAAGCACCTGGGTGTCTCTCAGTTGAGTATCTGATACAGGATTTCAACTCAGGTCATTATCTCAGGGTCATGGGATCCCCATCTCAGGCTCCATGATCAGTGGGAGTCGGTTTGAGATTCTCCCTCTGCCCTGCACCCCCTGCTCAAGCCATCTCTGTCTATTATCTCTCTTCTTTCTCTGTCTCTCTAAAATAAATAAATAAATCTTAAAAAAATGGATTTCATAATATAACCCCAATAATTGGAAGGGAGATTATTAGATTACATAACGTCCTTTACAACATGAAACTCCTATAATTATTTGAATCTGGTAATTTCTACCAAATCAGAAGAACAGCTAAATTGAAGGTTCATGGTCAGCGATGATGACACGGAAGTGCCTAATAAAGGAAACTGGAGGAGGGAAAGCCTCCAGTCTGTGGATGCAAACATACAGGTGGGACAGAGCAGCGGAGCAGCAGAGGACACCAGAAGTCCACATGAAGAGGGACAGGGCAAGCACTAGATCAAAACCACAAGTGACTATGCAGGCAAGACAGGCAGAGACAGAATGGTGAAGGACATCTAAGGCTATAGACCTTATGTGTCTGTTTGTACCTTATGCTGTCGANCTATAGACCTTATGTGCCTGTTTGTACCTTATGCTGTCTCTTCCTCTACATAAAACCGACTTAAGACCAACCAGTGTGTGTGTTCATACGGCTTATTTTCCTGAAGGAAGTAGTGCTCATGTCCAAAGACAGGATTATATTAGCTCCACATTGAGAAGATGATATTCCCTATGGACTTCTAGGTAAATCCAATCTATGAAGAAAAAGTTGAAACGTCCTTTCATCTTTAATCATCTGAAATCCACCTCTTGGTGCATAATTTCCTATGGTACTTTCACTTCTGCATTCCTCAGAGGGTCATCAGAGAGCTGAGCAAAGGTGTTCCAAGTGTGTAAAGCACCGCTATCATCTTATCCATGGGGAAGATGGTTGCAGGGTGTGTATATATAAATATGCAAGGCCCAAGGAACAGAATGAGCACAATGATGTGGGGGAGGGCTTTTCTCCTCCCTTCAGCATTGTGGTGTTCAGAGAATACAAGATGATAACATAGGAGCACATCAGCAGGACAAAACTCAGTGTGCAAACGACCCCACTTTTGGACACCAGGAGTAGGTTGATTACAGAGGTGTCTGCTCAGGCAAGTTTCAGCAAGGGCTGCAAGTCACAAAAATAGTGATCGCTCACATTGAGACCACACAAAGGTAAACTCAAGGCCAGAAACATCTGAGCTAAAGAGTGCACACAAGACCTCACCCAGGCCACAGCCACCAGCACAGCACAGTTCCGTGGACTCATGATGGTTGTGAAGTGCAGGGGCTTACAGATGGCCACATAGCGGTCAGTGGTCATGAGGATAAGGATGAAGAAGCCCAGGCTGCTAAGGAAATGGAACGAAAAGCCTTGTCTCGTGCACTCACTGCAAGAGACAGAGGTCTTCTTCAAAAGGGCATCCACAATCATTCTAGGGGCTTTGGAAGTACAGAAGCTGGTGTCAGGTAAGGATAGGTGGAAAAGGAAGAAGTACATTGGATCCTTAGTGCTCAGCTCCTCTTGATAGGAGTAATAATCAGAAAGTTACCCAACAGTGTTTTGAAACAGAAGCTCAAGAATGTGACAAACACTATGTTCACCCTACAGCATCCCGCATCATCCTAAGCAGAAACATTTATTCATATTATTCATCTGCATGATCATGAATGAGGAGAAGGGAAAGTGTGAATACATTTATCTGCAAATAAATACAGTAATTAATTTACAGTGTCCTATGTGATGTTTTGGACTATTTAAAGCAAATTAAATCATGGTAGTATGTGATATTGTGGATATTTTAAGCAAAAACAAATATTCCAAAACAAGTACATTCTAACTTTTTTTTTCATGTCACTGCAATATTTTGTTCTCAATTTTTAATGATCACTCCATTGATGCTCTGAGTCGCAAGGAATCTTATCTTACTAATGTGATACCTTCCTTCAGCACTCTTCATGTATAACCCCTCTCTAGATTTGACATGATTCTGATTAATTTTGCCAATAATGATTGTAAAATTAAGATATGTATCTCTATTCTATTATTTCCCTCAGCTTTTTATATTTAATAAATATTGGGGTTCTGTTTTGTATTGTAGGGTACTCGGCCTTTAGGATATATTTAACTGCCCTTGAAGGTTCAGGAATATTAATACAACCTCACATACCACTTCCAACCCTATAAAGAATGTCTTTCTTACACATATATTTTTATATATGTCACACATACTTTTATATTGTTTGTAAATACATAATCTTCTGCTTTTCTGTGCAGTGTCTCAGATATAACAGCTTTAGAGGAGGAAGAGGA
>NW_023220158.1:0-3070 GCF_002007445.2 Ailuropoda melanoleuca | reverse complement strand
AGAAGAGCACAGAGTCAAGGGGGTGTGGATCACAAATTCCTGAAGTGGAAATAATGGAAAGGGCAGTCCTTCTGGCCCCCACCTAGTGTTCCTTGGACCCATATATTCTACCTACTGGAGACACAGCATCACATAATGGATGCTGATATAAGTAGCATGTGATGTCCTAGAGGAACACACTCTAGCTTCACAGGGTATTATCTCCAAGTTGGTGCCCCATCTGTCTCTTCAACAGCTCAGTCTGCTGCTCTTTTAGGCCAGTAGTTTCTGGGCGTTGTAGTGCATGAAGGCACGAGTGGATTCCGTACACATCTATACACTTTCACACCATCTTTGCTATAAAGTGGGTCCTTGGTCCTCTGTGACATTACAATGCATATCATATGGATACATAAAACATTCTGTAAACCTGTAGATAAGAATTCTGGCAAACAAATGGGCTGATTCCAGTCATTCCAAAACACAGTATGACTGACACTCAAACCTATGCTCTTAGCCTCCATACCATTCAATCTCAATTCCTTTACAAATCATAGATTACAGATGGCCTAAGATTATACTGGAACAAAGGAGATGGAGTTGAAAACCTGAGAAATATATAGTAAAATGAGAGCTCACTCCCACTCCAAATATGAAGGGACATATAGGAAGGCAGAAGTTCCCATTCCATTCCCACACATTCCGATGAATGAGCACCGGCAATATTTAGTGAAAGCTCAGTTTGTGTCAGTCACTCTTCTAGATNAGCACCGGCAATATTTAGTGAAAGCTCAGTTTGTGTCAGTCACTCTTCTAGATACATAACTTTGACTTTTTTTCAACTCAGTGACTACATGAAGTAGATGCTATGACTGTACCATTTTTTTTTTAACTGAGGACACATGCTCAGTTCCTCTAGTTACTAAAAGATAAATCCTGGATTCTAACTTGTATAGTCTGGTCTCAGAACCTCTACACTTAAAGGCTGTACTACATTGCTTCTAAAAATAGAAGAAGAGGAAAAAAGGTCCAGGATGCCTTTTTTTAAGAATTGCCCTAACCGCTGAACTTCTGATTATTCAACAACCGGTCATATTCATCTCCAGGACCAGACTATAATGGAGAAGAAAAAGAAAGGATCTGTTTCTAATAATCAGTCTCAGATTTGAATCTTGATTTAGCCGATTCTGGTGGAGAGACCACAGAGACTCTCTTAGCCCTTTGGGCTTCAGTTTCCACTGAAGTAAGATTAGATCGTTTCTCAGGTTCCTTGGCTATTTCATAATCAAGAAATAATTAACATTGTGGATTATGTTAAACTACCTGGAATTTGGTAGGATGGATTTCCCCACGTAAATGGAACCTCAGCTGCTTACATGAGAATGTCTTTACCATCACAGTTTATCTAGAGAAAACATCAAGATGAATCTTTTAACCTTTAGCTATAGTGACACATATTTGAGTGAAAGGTACAAACTTATCCTAGAGGCTGAAACCTGGTGACAAAGGGGCAGACAGGGAAGGGACATTCCTCACTTCAAAGCTAGTAGCCGAAGTGCTATTGCTGTGTGACAAGAGGGTGAGCTCTAAGAGGACCTGAGAAATTGGTGAATCCATTAGCATTGGTCATCCTGATTGCAAATCAATGACTCATTTTGGCACTCTTCTGACAGCTGCTGAGTTGTTTCCTTAAGATAACTCTTTAATGAGACAGATACTGCAGAGATGAGCTGCATGGTTTCACACAGAAATAGCAAACAGAATGACACCTGTGTTACCTCTCTCCATCAATAAACTGAAGCAAATGAGCTATTCTTGCAAAAACAACCACCTCTCTGTTCGCTCTTCCACAACACATTTTCTTATTGGTTAACGTTATCTAAAGTGCCATCTTTCCAACCAGCATTCTACTCCTCGGACTGAGACACCATATACATTTATTAAAATATCAAATACACAAATTAGCCAACAAAAGAAAAAAAGATAATGTACGTTTTCATTCAGTCATTCTACTAAAAAAAGAAGTGTGGGCGCTTCTCTAGACATCATTTTATGCATTTAGAAACATAGAAGTGAATGAAGAAGATGGATTTCCTCCCAATGAGGGCACTTAGAATCTAGCAGAAAAAATAGGTAAACACAACCACAATCACAACAGTGAATGGAAAATGTATTGATCAATGCAAACACAGGGTGCTTTCAGAGCACTAGAGGGACATCTTAATTCCTTGGGAAAATCAGAGAATGGTTCTTGGAGGTACTGTCACAAACTGAGTTTTAAAGGGTGAGGTTATTTAGATGAAGGAGCCAAAGGCTGTGAGGCAGAGAATGAAGCTACTGAGAAGGCATGAAGGTCTATAGGGAAGGATTCTTCATGAAGTGGGAGGTCAGACTGGATTACATTTCAGAGTTTCCCAAATCTAAGATTTTACTCTTCAATTTTTTTAAATAGGCTTTATCAACGTAAAACAAATATATAAAGGATAGTTTTAAAAAACAAGCTTGCTCTCAGGTCAAACATACATTTACTACTGCTGACTACTTTACCTTTTGTACATTTGTTTTAAAGATTTATTTATTTATTTTACCGAGAGAGCACACACGAGTAGGGGGGAGAGAAAGAGAGAGAATCCTCTAGCAGACTCCCAACTGAGCACAGAGCCTGAAGCAGGGCTCCATCCCAGAACCCTGAGATCATGACCTGAGCCAAATCAAGAGTTGAATGCTTAAGTAACTGAACCACCGGGTGCCCCTGTCTTCTGTACCTTTTATCCTCCATCTCAGGACATAAATATACAATGCACAACTAAGAAATGTATATGAAAAGAGACCTTCATAAGAAAACAATGAAAAGAGGGAAACATATATTTAAAGACTATTTATGCAACACTGGTGAATTATATACAGTGGGAGAAACACACACATGAAATAATGTAAGCTAGCTAAACTAATCATAATACATCCATACTATTTAATAATATATAACTTCTAAAAAGAAGTATTTTTGGGATATATTCTTGTCGAAGATTCAGTGAGTGATTAAGACAATTTATGAAAATTTATGTATAGTAGGATACAGTTTTTGTTAAAC
>NW_023220157.1:796-943 GCF_002007445.2 Ailuropoda melanoleuca | reverse complement strand
TAAAAGGATTATCCATCATGACCAAGTGGGATTCATACCTGGGATGCAAGCATGGTTCAACACTAGCAAATTTATCAGTGTGATACATCATATCAACCAGAAAAGACTCAGGAACCATATGATCCTCTCAATTGATGCAGAAAAAGC
>NW_023220157.1:0-567 GCF_002007445.2 Ailuropoda melanoleuca | reverse complement strand
ACAGCAATCAGAAGACAAAAAGGGATCAAAGGTATCCAAATAGGCAAAGAAGAAGTCAAACTGTCTCTCTTGGCAGATGACATGATACTCTATATGGAAAACCCAAAACAATCCACTCCCAAACTATTAGAAGTTATAGAACAATTCAGTAATGTGGCGGGATACAAAAGCAATTTCCAGAAATCAGTTGCATTTCTATACACGAATAACGAGACTGAAGAAAGAGAAATTAGGGAATCCATCCCATTTACACAAGCACCAAAAACCACACGTTACCTTGGAATTAACTTAACCAGAGACGTAAAGGACCTATATTCTAGAAACTATAAATCACCTTTGAAAGACATTGAGAAAGACATAAAAAGATGGAAAAATATTCCATGCTCATGGATTGGAAGAATTAACATAGTCAAAATGTTCATGCTACCCAGAGCAATCTACACTTTCAATGCTATCCTGATCAAAATACTGAACACATTTTTTAAAGAACTGGAATAAATAATCCTTAAATTTGTATGGAACCAGAAAAGGCATTCTCAGGACTATAAACTTAGGGAAAACATACTC
>NW_023220156.1:0-670 GCF_002007445.2 Ailuropoda melanoleuca | reverse complement strand
TGTGTTCCCTCTCTTGCTGGCTGTGTCTCTCTCTGTCAAATAAATAAATAAAATCTTAAAAAAAAAAAAAAAAGAAAAGAAGTCTGGTAAGCAGACCCACATTTATTCCAATAAGATGCCCTCTTCTTGAGAGCAGTCCAGATGCTCAGACAAAATAGAAACCACTGGGTAAGATGAAAAGCCCTACTTTCCCCCACAGTCTGATTAATGCCAAAATTTCAAATGTACAATTATGTGTGCAAATGAGCCCAGGAACACTAGGTCAAATACATGAGAAAGAAATGGCTGCTTTGGAGCACCAGAGGATAGTGTTAGACTCACTCAGTACAGTTTACACCTGTCTATATAATGGAGACTCCAGTAAAGACATCCCAAAATTTATGCTATCATCTGACACTTAGAGCAATATTAAGTTACATTTGTAAATTAGTTAAGCAAGTAATTTTCTGCTTCAAATTATACAACTACTGTAAGAGGAATAACCAATGGAGACAAAATTCTTACCATCTTCAATTCTCAGCATCAAAGAATTATCATAGTGCACATAAAATATGATATAGAGACACCTTGGAGGGAAGGTTATCACATGCTATCACCTCCAACAAAAGAACAGAATTAGAGAAAACTGGTCCTTGTCACATGAACCCAAATGCAGAGAGATTACTTTCAA
>NW_023220155.1:0-670 GCF_002007445.2 Ailuropoda melanoleuca | reverse complement strand
AAGGCAGACGCTTAACGACTGAGCCACCCAGGCGCCCCCATTTTCAACATTTTAAAATGGGAATACTTCCTGGTCTTTCTCAGGCAGGCAGGGGAGGGGCTGTGAGGGGGCGGTGGATAACACAAGGGTAAACTCTTAGGGGAAGATACAAGGACTCCGCAGATGCAAAGTGTTGCTGATGTCAATACGGGATTTAGAGGACAGCACCTGTTACATATTTGTCTGCAATTTTCAAAATGCGTTCTCCTGCATGTTCCAAGTTTTATTAAAACAAATAATAAAGGTGTCTGCTTTTGCATCTGGGACAAGACCTCAGAAATCATCAGAACTGAGACAGGGTAACTGAAGGACTCCACAAAAATCTGCTTTTTGCTCCTTTTCCTGCTTCTGTTCTTGCTAGGACCTGCACCCCCCGCCCCACTCTACACATGCCTCAGAATGCAAATAGTGTCTGTCTTTCTGATGCGGAAGCAGAAGGCTGGCTGAAGACAAAGCATAAGCCTACACCCTGCAACCTCCCCCCCTGGGCAGGCTCTGCATGTTCCTCCAGGAAGTTCCCAACCATCTTAATGTTAATATCTTGCTAGAGGGGAAAAACAGCCTTAACTTGACAATGGCAAGGCCTCCAGGATCCTTGGAGTCTTCTTTAACATATGAAAGTACTTTCTCA
>NW_023220154.1:0-670 GCF_002007445.2 Ailuropoda melanoleuca | reverse complement strand
TTTTTTTTTCCAAGCCTTTGGCTCAACTTAAATCCTGGCTTATGACTCAGTGTGTTTGCGCACTATAGAAACTTTCTCTGATGGCAGTGTGCTCTTAAAAAGTGAGTTTTTCAGGAAAACATTTGAGGCCATTCAAAGGCAGGTGATTATAACTTTGCAGGATATATTTCTGTTTGGTTTCTAAGAAGATTAACTTGAGCGGTTATCCTGTAAGCCAGGTTAGGTTCTTCCTCCTTACACAAAATCGGGGTGCCTCATAGTGGCCCCGTACACACCCCATCATTGTGTCCCGCTCACTCCCTGACCTGGTGTTTGGTTCTCTCCATGACAGTAGGTGTGCGTGAAGGCAGCACGTGCTCTCTCTCGTTCCTTGCTCTCGCTGACTCTTGGAATGAATTTCTGTATTTTCTGAGCAGGACTGTATGCTTGCTGCAAACATGTCCATGACTTTAATAGATCCAGCATCCAGCAAAAGCGTCTGTTCCCCCACTGTGGAGTTCCTTCTGTGTCTCCGATAAACTTGATAACGTGGATTTGGGCATTTACTCCGCACAGAGATATGGACCTCAGTCACTGTGAGATTATTGTATTTGAGGAGACAAACCACATACAAGACTTAGTGTTGGAGAAGTGCATACGTCATCCGATCCCGATCTGTGTGGTACAGGTT
>NW_023220153.1:0-670 GCF_002007445.2 Ailuropoda melanoleuca | reverse complement strand
GTCCCAGCAAAGTCTTACATGTGATGGTCCATTTCCAGAACCCTTTATCCATTCCACTGGGTTTTCCCTCACTAGAATGTAAGCTCCATGGGGGCCGACAGATTCATGTGAGTCACGTTCCCCCCCCCATGATATGTATCATAAGCAATTACAGTAATGCCTGGTACATACAGGTACTCAGTATTAAATAACTTCTTCCTTTATAAAGGTTAGGGAGTTTTCTTCACTTCAGCTAGATTTTTAAAACTTTAATCTCAAATCCTTTATGGGTTCATTTCTGCACACATAAATATATACTGAGTCTGGTATATAGCAACTGAAGGGGAGAATTTTCCACCCCAAAACATGCCTCTTTGGCATAAGGATTACTTTATGCTGGTTATTTTTTTTTAAGAAACAGCAGACATGGGAGCAGCTCTGAAAGCCAAGCAGAAGTTACCCTTGTGTAAGATTTATAAGGAAATCTCCATTTGTAAGGGTGTCTCTCTCTCAAGAGGGGGAAGACTCTAGAAACTCCTCAGTGGAGAAGTCAATGATTTAAATCATAACAACCTTAGCCTTATTTACTGTGCTTTTCCCAGTAACCTCTCCTAACTGGCCTCTCCCCTCCACCAACATCTTTTTTTTTTTTTTTTGGTCTGTAGCTGAAGACGGTATTTAAAGGGGGGGC
>NW_023220152.1:0-670 GCF_002007445.2 Ailuropoda melanoleuca | reverse complement strand
CTTGAACACCACCATGAATTAGGGGCACCAGCCCCATGCATGACCTAAAATCTGTTTAACTTGACTCCCTCAAAACTTACCTACTAATAGCCTACTGTTGACCTTCAGAAGCCTCACCAGTAAGAAAGATAAGCAGTCGATTGACACATTTGGAATATGTATTATATACTGTGTTTTTAGGAGTAAAGCTAGAAAGGAAGATACGTAGTACTGTAAAAAACCCACGTGTAAGTGGACCTGCATGATTTAAACCATGTGATGTTCACGAGTCCACTAGATTAAGAGCTCTAGCAAGGGTTTCAGTCAGCCCATTTCTAATTTGAAAAAGATGCTTGACTTGAATTTTTGACAGGTGTTTAAATTGTGTAGTGAGACAGGTTCTTTTGTACTTGTTTAGATTGATGGTGAAACTGGTTGCCATAAATTTAGGGTGTGTTTTGCAGGGGGTTATTCCCCAGAGGCTGGCTTGTGACAGAACTTAAAGTTCGGGTCATGGTAGAAGACAGTTTTTAATTACTACTGTAGAATGAACTTGGTGACAACTACTGTGGTTTTCCTCAGCAAAAATTTACTGAGCATCTGTATTGGTCCAGGCAGTGTTGCTAGGGGTTTGGGATATAGTAGGAAAATACTAAGTCTGCCTTTCTGAAGGGATGCAGGAAATACCTTT
>NW_023220151.1:0-670 GCF_002007445.2 Ailuropoda melanoleuca | reverse complement strand
CCCCCTTCTCCTTCTGCATGCAGGGTCAGGCAGCTTTACTTGGAAGCCTTGGAAGCCCAAAGGATCAGATTCTGTATCCTCCTCCAGATAATGGGCAACTTGCCCAGCCCCGCACCTCTTTCGGGAAGAACTTCCTTCCATGATTCTGGCCACGGTCACTTGCCCGGACTTACCGTTGCAAGGACAGTGACTTTCATCAGTTCTGGGCTGGCCTTATCTTTTCCTTTCTGAGAGACTCTGTCCTCTGTGGGCTGTGGGTGGTTTTCTGGCCCCCTCATTCTGAAAAACATGCACAAATGTCCTGTCCAGCAAGGCAGCCTGCATCTCTTATCAAAGAGGGGGTGAGGTAGATGGCCTTGGAGCTCTTCGGCGTCTGTCACTGTCCTCACGCTGCTGTTCTCATGATGCGGCGCTTTCAGGAAGGGGGGGGGATGATCTTTTTTTTTTTTGCATGAGGAAGAGAGTACCCAGTGACGGGAGAGTGTCCTGAAGGCACCCTGCCCACTGCCCCCTCACAAACGGCTCTTTGAGCCCCTCCGGCCTGTGTCACCCAGCTTCCCTCCTTCCCACTCTCCTTTTGTTAAGTGGCGCACGGAAATATTATTTATTGTAGCATTCTGACAAATCAAAACCATTCCAATGATTTACCAGCCTGCAGCCTCCTCTCTTT
>NW_023220150.1:0-670 GCF_002007445.2 Ailuropoda melanoleuca | reverse complement strand
GGTAATTTTACGCTATGTGAATTTCACCTCAGTGACAATAAATACAGTGTCAGGTAACAGAGGGTGAGAACCATGGGAAACCACAGGCTGGCCCATGCCATCAACCGTTCCAATGATTTAAATTCACTTCCTCACATAATTATTTCCTAAACATTAAGACAAAGTTTCAAAGCATGAGTAGATGGCTATCACTGACTTGGAAACAACTGGGAAGGCAAAAATGTCCTCTGTCACCTCCCTCCATCTTTCCTGACACTTACGCTCATACACTTCAACCACACGCACGTTTTTTAAAACACACTCTACCTTTTCTAAATGGACTGAGGGGTCGGGAATGCATCCCACCACAGCCGAGCTCCGCATCAACCTGAGCAGGTGGGGAAGGCAAACTGCAGACTTTGCCATTTCTCAGCTGCCCTAGAAGGAGCACACCACTGGTGGGAGCGGGATGCCTCCTCTATTAGATGTCTGTCTCTCCCTCGATGTAATATTGTTCCCTTCCGCTCATAACAATCAGCTGTGAACAATGGGTGAGGGAAACTGACAGTCACAATAAAGAATTTAGCAGCCTGGATGACAGGCTGACAACGACATAACCGATGACGCTGTGATTCCAAGGAGCGGAAGGACTTGAAAGACCTCACCCTCCCCCCCCCCCCAGCCTAAACAC
>NW_023220149.1:0-670 GCF_002007445.2 Ailuropoda melanoleuca | reverse complement strand
TGAGCAGGGGGGAGGCGCAGAGGGGGAGAGAGAAGCAGACTCCCCTGCTGAGCAGGGAGCCCGACAGGGGGCTCAATCCCAGGATCCTGGGATCATGACCTGAGCCGAAGGCAGGTGCTTAACTGACTGAGCCACCCAGGCATCCCATTATGCATGTACCATACTTTTTAAAGTCTTTTATTGATGGAGTATTATCATGAGTCCTGGTTTAAAGATTCTTGGTGCATACCTTACTAGTTGCACCTCACCACACTGCAAACAGATCATTTAAGGGTGTGTGTGACAACCACACACAAAAAGTAAACAAGTCATAAAATACTGAGATAGAAGGGATCTAATTCAATCCCCTCATTTTACAGACTTGTTTGCTTACGGTTTTGGTTCTAGCTACAACAAGGACTAGAATACAAGTCACCAAATTTCTAGTGCAGTGTTCCTTCTGCTATACTAAATTCCTACTTTTATGGTTGGGAAACTCTTTGATCAAGGAGCTTTATTTTTGAGTCCATCCACAAGAAACTCCATTGAGATACCTGACATTTTCAATTTGGTCCCAAAGTTCGCTAATGCTAAGAAAAGGGAGGATTTCTTTATTTTTGTGTGTGTGACAAGTCACATTTTAAGATACTAATAAAAATTCATATAGGAAATGAAATCGTTCCCATAATAA
>NW_023220148.1:0-670 GCF_002007445.2 Ailuropoda melanoleuca | reverse complement strand
CCAGACCTGGACTCTGTTTCTATGTTGGATGTGAGAGAGGAGCTTGGCTGCAGGTGACCTAGAGAGCCAGCGTTCTGCCACAGGTAGCAATGTGTCAGGAAAATGCCATACTCGAGAAGCCACTGAAAGGCATACTCGCCAGGCCTGTATAATGCAGCCCATGCTCTCGTAAAAGAATCGTCTCTCTTGCCTGACGTGTGCTCTTAATTTCCGAGCCACACGTGGGTGATCAGCGTTGCCAAGTGTCTGGTCCATTGTGGCCTTCTCTCCCTTGGGACCTCAGAGTGGCAGAGGACAGAAGTTGCAAACTCATCTGACTATCTAGAAAGGAGTCTGCCTGGCTACTGTAGGCACGGCACCTGCCGAGTCTGTAGACTGAGATATTAATACAGCAGTGGGGGGGGGGCGGGGACGGGACGCCCATGCGTCTATGTCCTTTGCCAGTAGGGAAGGCCTGCCTTATAGCCACATCAAGACACAAGTTGAAAGTGAAAGAAATATTTACACCTTTCTTAAGGAGTCATCCTCAGGATTAAGTTGTTAACTTCTTCATTCTTATAGTCCGGAAATTATGCATGTAGAAGGGAGGACGCAAAGACTCCTTAGATTATCTTGTGATTGAATCAACAATGTTAAAAAAGAAATTAGGAGATGCTGAGGATGTTTTTCA
>NW_023220147.1:0-8844 GCF_002007445.2 Ailuropoda melanoleuca | reverse complement strand
AAAAACTTACTAATGGCATTTGGTTTTTTCACCTGTTCCACACCCATTTTCTCTACCACTTGCCTGTGCGAACATACATGTAAATCAGTGGGCAAACCAGCCCATGAACAGAGACACATAAAAGTGTGAAAAAGTGGTAAATTTGGAGGTAAACAAAGTGTAAGCAGTTTTTAATAAAATGATTTAAAATAATTTTGAGGTTAGAATATAAATTTATGTCTAATATTATTTGTTTCTTTAGCTGAATAGCCGCTGTAAAATCTTGAAGAAAGAGTTATGTAACTCTAAATAAAAGTGTGTGTTTTATTGGCAGATTTTATTTAAAGACACAAAAATACTGCATTTAAATGGAGTTATTTATTTATTTATGTGTGTATGTATTTATTGAAAGAGAGAATGGGAGTGTCTAAGGGGGAAGACGGAGAGGAGAGGGAGTGGGAGAATCTTAAGCAGACTCCACGACCAGCCTGACACGGGGCTCAATCTCACAACCCTGAGATCATGACCTAAGCTGAAGCCAAGAGTCGGACACTTAAGTGACTGAGCCTCCCAGATGCCCCTAAATGGAGTTATAGTTTTGCCTGAGTCATTTTGTAGAATCAACAACATGTTCACACTACCGTTTTTAAAAGGACAAAAGATCTAGAATACAAAAAAAGGAGGAAAATAAAAGCATTTTCCATTATTGACATGTAACCTCAAACTTTCATAATGTTCAAAAAATGCACAGAAAATAACAATTATGCACACTTTTCTGTCTGAAAATGCTTTGAGATGGTTAATGCTTCCCATTTTTTCTTACTTTAGTGGTGTTAGGTGATCTCTTTCCCTCCCCCAGAATTCTCCCCCACTTTCTTCAGGCTGACTTCCTTGCTATTTTTTTAAAGATTTATTTATGTATTTATTTGACAATGAGAGAGACAGCTAGAGAAAGAGGGAACACAAGCAGGGGGAGTGGGAGAGGATGAAGCAGGCTCCCAGCGGAGGAGCCTGACGTGGGGCTGGATCCCATAACGCCAGGATCACGCCCTGAGCCGAAGGCAGACGAAGGCAGACGCTTAATGACTGAGCCACCCAAGCGCCCCTTCCTTGCTATTTCTTGATGACTCAAGTGTGCTTCCCCCTAAGGGTCTTTGTACTTGCTGTTCCCTCTGAATGGAATCATCCCTTACTCCATTCAGGGTCTCCTTAAATGTTACCCTATCACAGAGACCTTCTCTGACAACCTTTAAAAAATAGTCAATTTAAGAAACCAAATGGATGAACACAGGGAAAAGGAAAGAAAAATAAAATAAGATAAAAACAGACAGGGAGGCAAACCATAAGAGATTCTTAACTCTAGGAAACAAACTGAGGGTTGCTGGAGGGGAGGTGGGTGGGCAGATGGGGTAACTAGGTGATGGACATTAAGGAGGGCACTTGAAGTAATGAGCACTGGGTGTTACATGCAACTGATGAATCACTAAATTCTATACCTGAAACTAATAATACAGTATATATCCATTAAATAGAATTTTTAAAAAAATTTTTTAAATAGTCACTTTCTCCTTCCCACCTACACCAACTTCTCACCCTGCATTGTTCTTTGTAGTCCTTCTAAACACTCACCAGTTGTGTATTTATTTGCCTGTTGCTTTGCTATCTCTCCTAACTAGAACGTAACTCGATAAGAATGGTGACTTTATCTGTTTCATTCACCACATGATCACCAATACCTAAATGAGTATGTGATTCATTGTAGATCTTTAATAAATAATTATCAAGCAAATGAATAAATTAAGTTTGAGTCCAGTTGTACCATATGTTAAGTCTTTGAGGATTTGATGATTGTAGTTTACTCCCTGAAGTAACTGTCTAGATATACTTCTAGAGCATTTCCAGAGTTATAGCTTGCTTTCTGCTTTGCTGAAATATTTTAATAGACATTCTCACTCAGTGCCTGCACCCCTCACTTTGGGCTTGATTTTCTGGAAATCTCAATAGCTGCATGACCTCAAATCATTTTATTTTATAATTTTTAGTCGGATGTAATAGCTTGTAAATGTCAAGTAAACATCAGACAAGGGTTATTTAGTAAATTGCAGAAATACATTAATATGAGATTATATACAAGTTTGCTGTCTGATTTAATTTGGAAAATTACTTCATACACGCTGATTAGACCCCTAACTGAAATGATTCAAAATGTCCATGTAGACTCTAAACCAGAAAATATCTGTCAGTAATAAATATAATGTGCTTCCAAAATCCCAAAGCAATGCACAATCTTTATGCATTTAATTTGTTCCTCAAGAGCCCCATTCTATACTGAAGCTACCTCTGGGAATGTGCACTCACGGCTCCATTTTTTTGTCTCTGTCTAATGATAAGCTTCAACATTTCCCTGTTTGTAAGGTTTTGGATGGTCATGCTACTATTTGTGGGACAGTGTAGTGTATCAAAAGACTCCCTTCTGTCTTTATAGTGATGTTTCTCCTACTGAAATTTAATTATTTAATTTTATTTTTTTAAGATTTTATTTATTTTTGAGAGAGAGAGAGCATGAGTGGGAGGGGCAGAGGGAGAGGGAATCTCAAGCAGACTCACACCGAGCACAAGCCTGATGTGGGACTCCAACTCAAGACCCTGAGATCGCAACCTGCAATGAAACCAAGAGTTGATCGCTCCATGGACTGCAACACCCAGGTGCCCCTAATTATTTAATTTTATAATTTCTTCAGAATTACAGAAAATTTTCAAGGACAGTGAGAAATGTTCCCATATGACCCTGCGTAGGCTGAATAATAGCTAAATCACATATTTAGGGAAAAAAAGAAATACCAACAAGCTGTGCGTGTCCACCCAATACAGGTAGCTCGGTCCCTATTGGTAGTTTAATTGCTTCTTCCAGAAGAAGTTGGGATGAGAAGCTCTAGAGGCTCTCAAGGGAGCATCCCCTGAGCCCCATATCTCTATAATTCACTCCAGGTGCCCTTATATTAGCCTCTGAAAAAGCAACAGCTGTCCACATGGCATCATTTGAGAGAGACCAGATCGCACACTGGGCTCCGTGGTCATCATACACTCTCTGAATGTTAATAGTCGTCATTGCACTCAGGCCTTCTCCCTACCTGAGGAATTGCTGCGAGCCTGCCACCATGGCCAAGGAACTCACCTCAAGAGAAAAGTTGTATTGAGTGGCTTTAAAATGGTAACCCCTTACTGAGTTATTTTATGGATCTTCCCTTATTTGCTATTACAGACACAGTTCTGTAAAATATATGGGAGAAGTATTTTGACTATGTTTATCTTACAAATAAAGAGAAGGGAAGTGACTTCTCCTAGGGCACAGTAGGAATTAATGGTAGATTCTGAACTTGAGCCCAGGTTCCTGGGTCCTTGTTAGCGTGTTTTCATCCATCTTTTCCTGCCTTAGAGAACTTGAATCCTTTTGACCACTACCTAAGATATAGCTTCTCTATGTTATTTATGGGTTATTTCATGGATGAATTTCTCATTTCATATTCATTATTCAGGACTGACTGGCCCTTCTCTTCAAGGAGCAAGGTAAGCCTCTATATTCCATACACGCTGCTAGTGAAAAATGTCATTCATGCAAAAGGAACTATACATACCATGAGTTGTTTGAGCAGGGAAATAGATGTTTTGAACATTTTTTTCAAAAACAGTAAGTTGAGGCTGGAGTATAAGTGTCAAAACTTCCATTAGCAGGGGGTTTAATGATACTTGAGAGATATCCTGCTACTTCCCTATAAAAAATAAGATAGATGACACTCTGCTTGAGTACATGATAATTTCCTTTTGTTCACTATAGTTGGTCTCTCATTGGAGGTAAAAGAAAGGGGGAGGGTAAGTGTGAAATGACTCTTCTTTAAGCTACACAGGAAACTAAATGAATTAGCAAGATCGAACTGAAGTTTAACCTTTGTCCTATAATCTCATCCTTATTATCACTGGCACCTTTAAATATGCTGTTGTTGAGGGGGCTAAAAGCACACAGATTCTGATCAAGTCAAAACTGAGTTTCAAACTTGAATCCTCTTCATACTAGTGACATAATGATAAAATACCACATAACTTCTCAAATCCCTAATTCCTTTAATGGTAGAGTGAAAACAATAACACTATCCACTGTATACAAGCACACACACATTTATATGTAAAGTCCTTAACAGTAGACCAGGATCATTTTGAAGTACAGATTATTAAGGAAATAATGCACACCGTATTTACACATTTCAATTTCACTAGAATTTCCTTTTTGTTTGATACTTCTCTCCTTTATTTCTCATTGCTACAGGACATCTCATAATTCCCAAATAACATTGATGGATAACAGCACAGAAGGGACACAGTTCATCCTGCTGGGACTAACCAATGCCCCAGAGCTGCAGATCCCCCTTTTTATCATGTTCACCCTCATTTACCTCATCAATGTGGTTGGGAACCTGGGCATGATGGTGCTGATTCTCTTGGACTCTCGTCTCCGCACGCCCATGTACTTCTTCCTCAGTAAACTGTCTCTGGTGGACTTTTGTTACTCTACAGCTGTCACTCCCAAGGTCATGGCTGGATTACTTATAGGAGACAAGGTCATCTCCTACAACGCATGTGCTGCTCAGATGTTCTTTTTTGTAGCCTTTGCCACTGTGGAAAATTACCTCTTAGCCTCAATGGCCTACGACCGCTACGCAGCCGTGTGCAAACCCCTCCATTACACCACCATCATGACGACAGGTGTGTGTGCTCGTCTGGCCATAGGCTCCTATGTCTGTGGCTTCCTTAATGCCTCCTTCCATGTTGGAGACATATTCAGTCTGTCTTTATGTAATTCCAATCTGATCCATCACTTTTTCTGTGATGTTCCAGCAGTCATGGCTCTCTCTTGCTCTGGTAAACACATTAGTGAGGTGGCTCTTGTTTTTATGTCAAGCTTTAATGCCCTTTTTGCTCTTCTGGTTATAGTGATTTCCTACCTATTCATATTTATAAACATCTTGAAGATGCAGTCAGCTCAAGGGCACCAAAAGGCTTTATCCACCTGTGCTTCCCACCTCACTACGGTGTCCATCTTCTATGGGACAGTCATCTTCATGTATTTACAGCCCAGCTCCAGCCACTCCATGGACACAGACAAAATGGCAGCTGTGTTTTATTCTATGGTTATCCCCATGCTGAATCCTGTGGTCTATAGCCTGAGGAACAAAGAGGTCAAGCATGCATTCAAGAAGGTGGTGGAAAAGGCAAACTTTTCTATAGGATTAGCAATTTAACATTACACAATGCATAATAATTTTGTTTAATTCCACTCAGACTTCCCCATGCAATGAGCTACTTTCTATGTCCCATGCTGCATGTAAATTCTGAAGTAACATCCTTATCTCTTCAAAAGTCTATTGTCTTGTAAAAAGAAAACATATTCAGAAATATAATACCTGAGTAAGAGTAGCTAATGGGAAGCATTAGAAATTTGGGGACCCACTTGTCAAACCTGACTAATATTTGATTTGTTCACTTGTTGCACTTATTTTTTCTCTGCCACAGGCCAACATACATGTCAAGCAGGAGCCCAAACAAGCCCCATGTGCCCCATGGAGGCATATACGTACTTGCAGTGGGAAATTTGTCAGGGGCAAATGGACTGTGGCTAGTTTTTAATAAAAATAATTTAAGTAGTTAATTGAACTATTAAATATAAAGTTAGGTCTAATTATAATTATTTCTTTCATTGAACAATTGTTTTAAGATTCTGAATAGGAGAAGAGTCATGTACTTTCAAATGAGAGTGTGTACTTTTTTGTCACATTTTATTGAGTGATACAGATCAGATGTAAAGGAATTAATATTTCTGTCTTGACTGACTCATCTTGCAGAATCAACATGTTCACATTATAATTTTCAAAAAGATAAAGAATAGAACCACCTAAATTCCATAGCTTACCTTAGGGTTCTTTCTTGGTGTTACATATGCTATGGCTTTGGACAAATGTATGATGGATGAATCCACCATTATAGTTTCATACAGAGTATTTTTACTGCTCTAAAAATCGTCTGTGCTCCGCCTAGTCACCCCTCTCTCCCCAAGCCCCTGGCAGTTACTGATCTTTTTGTGTCTCCATAGTTCTGTCTTTACCAGAATCTCATATAGTTGGAATCATACAGTACATATCCTTTTCAGACTGGCTTCTTTCATGTGGTACTATGCACTTAAAATTCCTCCTTGTCTTTCCATAGCTTCATAGCTCATTTCTTTCTAGGGCTAATTATTCTACAGTTTATTTATCCATTAACCCAATGAAGGACATCTTTGTTGCTTCCAGGTTTGGCAAGTATGCATGAAGTTGCTGTAACATCCATGTGCAGGTGTTTGTGTGAACATAAGTGTTCAACTCACTTGGGTAAATACCAAGAACAAAGATTGCTGCATCATATGGAAAGGGTATGGTTAGTTTTTAAACAAACCTCTACACTGTCTTCCAAAGTGGCTGTCCCATTTTGTATTTTGGCCAGCAATGAATGAAAGTTCTTGTTGCCCCACCATCACTGTATTGTCAGTGTTCTGGATCTTGGCCATTTTTACTAGGTGTGTAGTGAAATCTATTGGTGTTTTAATTTGTATTTCTCCAATGACATGGGATATGGACCATCTTTTAAAGCACTTATTTGCCATCTGTACCTTCTTCTCCTCCCCTTCCCCCTTCCCTCTCCCTCCCTCTCCCCCTCCTCCCCCTCCTGCTCCTCCTCCTCCTCATTCTTCTTCTTCTTCTTCTTTAGAAAGAGAGAGTGATGGAGAGGGGCAGAGGGAGAAGGAGGGAGAGGGAGGGAGAGAATCTTATGCAGGCCCCATGACCAGCATGGAGCCCTACTTGGGTTTCAATCTCACAACCCTGAGATCATGACTTGAGCTGAAACCAAGAGTTGGACACTTAACCAGCTAAACCACTCAGGAGCTCCTGTATTATTCTCTTTGGTGAGGTGTCTGTTAAAGCTTTGGCCCATTTTAAAACTGAGTTGTTTTCTTATTAAGTTTTAAGAGTTCCTTGTATGTTTGGTATAACGGGTGGTTGTTTTTTTTTTTTTCAACCAGACGTGTCACTTGCAAGTAATTTCTCTCAGTTTGAGGATTGTTCTCCCATTCTTTTGACATTTTCACAGAGCAAACATTTTTAACATTAATGAAGTCTTTATTATTTATTTTATGAATTGTGCCTTTAGTGTCATATCTACAGAGTTATCCCCATCTCCAAGGTAATCTGGGTTATTTTTTCTATGTTATCTTCTAGGAATTTTATAGTTTTGCATTTTACATTTTGGTTTATGAACCATTTTAACTTAATTTTTGTGAACACTGTAAGTAAGGTCGGTTTCTAGATTCAGTTTTGCATGTGGATATCCAGTTGTTCCAGGACCATTTTTTGAAAAGAATATTTTTGTTCCATTGGATTGCTTTTGTTCCTTTGTCAAAGATCTATTGACTACATTAATGGAGGTTTATTTCTGGGCTCTCTATTCCATTACATTGATCTATTAGTCTTTTTTCCTCCAATACCACACTGTCTTGATTACTATAGCTTTTCAGAAAATCTTGAAGTTAGGTGGGGTCAATTTCCCAATATTGTTCTTCTATATTGCACTAGCTATACTGTATCTCTTGCCTCTCTGTGTAAGCTTTAGAATCAGTGTGTTGATATTTGTAAAATACCTTGCTGAGATTTTGACTTGGATTGCATTAGAGCTATATGTCAGGTTAGAAGAACTAACATCTTGACAATACTGAGTCTTCCTATTCATGAACATGGAATATCTCTTCATTTACCTAGGTATTCCTTGATACATCTTGTACATATTTTGTTGCATATATACATAAGTATTTCATTTATTGGGTGTTAGTAATCTGTTTCTTAGCATAATTACAATTCTTTAAATGTCTGTTGCTGTATAGATAAATTATACACTAAATTGCAATATCATGCCCATGATTTAGATTTGGAGAACTCTTTTTTTTTTAAAGATTTTATTTATTTATTTGACAGAGAGAGAGACAGCCAGTGAGAGAGGGCACACAAGCAGGGGGAGTGGGAGAGGGAGAAGCAGGCTCCCAGCGGAGGAGCCTGATGTGGGGCTTGATCCCAGAACGCCAGGATCACGCCCTGAGCCAAAGGCAGATGCTTAACAACTGAGCAACCCAGGTGCCCCTAGATTTGGAGAATTCTGATGACAAATTATTGCTGTAGTGAAATTATGCTTCTATATTTGAATTTCTTTTTTTATTAATTATTCTGTTCCTTTACTTTCCTTCACTATGGAGAATCTCATGATTCTCAAATCACATCCATGAAAAATAGTATAGAGGCAAATGAATTTAGCTTGGTAGGACTAACCAGTGGGGCAGAACTTCAGGCCCTACTCTTTATTCTGTTCACCCTCATCTATCTCATTGCTCTGGTTAGGTACCTGGGGATGATCATGTTGATTCTGTTGGGCTTTTGTCTCTACATGCCCATGTACATTTTTCTCACTAACCTGTCACTAGTAGACTTTTGTGACTCCTAGACAGTTATTCCAAAGATGACAGCTGGGCTCCTACTAGGAAGGACAAGGTCACCTCTACAATGTGTGTGCTGCTCAGATGTTCTTTTTTGTAGCCTTGACTCTGTGGAAAAATTTTTCTTGGCATCAATGGCTTATGACTACTACACAACAGTGTGTGACCCCTTACATTATACTACCACCTGTGTCCACCTGTGCATCTCACTTCACTGCAGCCTCCACCTTCTATGGCATAATCATTCTCATAAACTTACAGCCCAGGTCCAGTCATTCCATGGACAGAAACAAAATCCC
>NW_023220146.1:0-670 GCF_002007445.2 Ailuropoda melanoleuca | reverse complement strand
ATGTTTCTGCAGAATTCAGAGCAATGGCCCATCTTCCAAAAATCTTTTCTGACCCTTCCCTGGGTTAGGCTTCTTAGCTGCCTTTTATATCAAGAGGCCCAACACATAACTTCTTCTGCCTTAGTTGAGGTATGACTCAGCACTGAAAAACCTGCCTTTTTGTGTTTTTCTTTTTCAAGGAGGCCAACTGTTTTTGCAAAACAAACATTTGTTAAATTAAGTTAATCCATCAAATACTACAAATTTCACTTACACAGATTAGACAAATAAGTTTCTTCACAAGCCTGGAGGATCGTTTTTAGCCAGGACACCCCAAGACGGTACAGATGGGGAGATCAAACCTTCCCCAGAAGGAGTCCTGCAGTTAAATCTGGAGGCCTCTGGAAGAACATCAGGAGACAGCAGGAGGCCTCGGCTCCTGGCCCACCGATAAGGAAAGCAAATCTCTTGTTGGCCAACCTGGGGCCCTTCAAAAGCATGAAATTCTCCCAATCCTCCCCGTATTTGCCCTTTCCTACGCATAAAAGTTAAACATATTCAATCACCAAATACTCCTATCCTAGAAGGCAGAGAATTACAACTTTGCTTTGACAGAGTCATCAAAGGTTGGG
This sequence comes from Ailuropoda melanoleuca, assembly GCF_002007445.2. Classification (NCBI taxonomy): domain Eukaryota; kingdom Metazoa; phylum Chordata; class Mammalia; order Carnivora; family Ursidae; genus Ailuropoda; species Ailuropoda melanoleuca. Next base: position 59 of record NW_023220146.1, on the reverse strand, counting down.
ACTGTTTGGGATTTTGTTTTCCAAACTCGCTATTGGCCTCGAGAAAGTATGACACCACC
>NW_023220145.1:873-1255 GCF_002007445.2 Ailuropoda melanoleuca | reverse complement strand
GGAATTAACTTAACCAGAGACGTAAAGGACCTATATTCTAGAAACCATAAATCACTCTTGAAAGACATTGAAGAAGATATAAAAAGGTGGAAAAATATTCCATGCTCATGGATCAGAAGAATAAACATAGTTAAAATGTACATGCTACCCAGAGCAATCTACACTTTCAATGCTATACCGATCGAAATACCGAGGACGTTTGTCAAAAAACTGGAACAAACAGTCCTTAAATTCGCATGGAAGCAGAAAAGGCCCCAAATCGCCAAGGAACTGTTGAAAAGGAAAAACAAAGCTGGGGGCATCACAATGCCGGATTTAGAGCTGTACTACAAAGCTGTGATCATGAAGACAGCATGGTACTGGCACAAAAACAGACACATAG
>NW_023220145.1:498-864 GCF_002007445.2 Ailuropoda melanoleuca | reverse complement strand
GCACAAAAACAGACACATAGACCAATGGAACAGAATAGAGAACACAGAAATGGACCCTCGGCTCTTGGGCAACTAATCTTTGATAAAGCAGGGAAAATATCAGTGGAAAAAAGACAGTCTCTTCAATAAATGGTGCTGGGAAAATTGGACAGCTACATGCAAAAGAATGAAACTTGACCACTCTCTCACACCATACACATTAATAAACTCCAAATGGATGAAAGGCCTCAATGTGAGACAGGAATCCACCAAAATTCTAGAGGAGAACATAGGCAGCAACCTCTAGGACTCGGCCAAAGCAAACTTTTTCATGACACATCTCCAAAGGCAAGAGAAACAAAAGATAAAATGAACTTGTGGGACTTC
>NW_023220145.1:0-179 GCF_002007445.2 Ailuropoda melanoleuca | reverse complement strand
TTAGAATGGCAAAAATAGACAAGGCAAGAAACAACAATTGTTGGAGAGGATGTGGAGAAAGGGGATCCCTCCTACGTGGTTGGTGGGAATGCAAGTTCGTACAGCGATTCTGGAAAACAGTGTGGAGGTCCCTTAAAAAGTTAAAAATTGAACTACCCTATGACCCACCCATTGCACTA
>NW_023220144.1:0-670 GCF_002007445.2 Ailuropoda melanoleuca | reverse complement strand
TGTTCAGAGTATCCATAGGATCAAACCAATTGTTCAAGGGATGTTTAGCTGTTTTTGGCACTAAAATCAGGTAGGGGGTTTTCCCCAGAGGCCTGGTGAAATGGACACTGTATAATGCAGTGAACCCAAATACGGTCTTTAGAGTCAGTGAGGTTCATTGGCCTGTTTCTCATAAAGACCCTCCAGCTCAGAAGCATCTCAGCAAAGGGTAATTCTGTGAGAATAATTCTACTGGAGCCTAGTCTAGTCTGTATGATCGGCTCTCTGCTGATCAATAATGTGCAAACGATAAAGTCAAAATGAATCCAGAAAACACTATATTAATAAAATGGACTGACTGGTTATCATCTGAAGGCAGAAAGTTATGTCTTGCTAGTAAATGCTTTACTGACTTAAAATTTGATCAGTTTATAAGTTTCCTATGCCTTTCCCATCAGCATCACACATATTAGAAGGAGGACAGAGTTGACAGCTATGAGAAGTAGCAGCCTGAAAAAGGCTAATCACCGTCATCACAAGTGCTACCATTTCTTGGGCCCTTCTTATTTCCTCAGCCCTGCACACATGCACTTCATATGCGCTCTCTCTGTAATCCTCCCAGTAACCCTGCGAGAGGCTCTATCTTACACAGTGAGACATTGGAGATTACGGACCCACCTCATTTTACTGA
>NW_023220143.1:0-670 GCF_002007445.2 Ailuropoda melanoleuca | reverse complement strand
ATGTGTTTCTTTAATTTGGTTATTAGTTGGTTGATATAATTGGCTGCTCCCAAGTTGGGAGCATAAATATTTATAATTCTTAGATCAACTTGTTGGATAAGCTCTTTAAGTATGATATAGTGTCCTTCTTCATCCCTTACTATAGTCTTTGGTTTAAAATCTAATTTATTTGATGGGAGGATTGATACCCCAGCTTTCTTTTGATTTCCATTAGCATGATAAATGGTTCTCCATACCCTCACATTCAATCTAGAGGTATCTTTAGGTCTAAAATGAGTCTCTTGTAGACAGCATACGGATGGTCTTGCTTTTTTATCCAATCTGATACCTTGTGTCTTTTGATTGGAGCATTTAGCCCATTTACATTCAGAATAACTATTGAATGATATGAATTTAGTGCCATTGTATTACCTGTAAAGTCCCTATTTCTGTAGATTGTCTCTGTTTCATTTTGGTCTATGTTACTTTTGGGCTCTCTCTTCATCCACAGGATCCCCTTTAATATTACTTGCAGGGCTGGTTTAGTGATCACACATCCTTTTAGTTTCTGTTTGTCCTGGAAGCTCTTTGTCTGTTCTTTCTTTCTGAATGATAGCCTTGCTATATAAAGTATTCTTGGCTGCATGTTTTTCTCATGTAGTACCCTGAATATATCATGCCAGCCCTTTCC
>NW_023220142.1:0-670 GCF_002007445.2 Ailuropoda melanoleuca | reverse complement strand
GGGGGGGCTGTTTCTTTTTCATCTTCTCCTCCCAGTACTTCTGTCTGACCTACGTGTATGACAATTCAACTTTATTCTCATAGGCACCCCTCTCCTTTCTTTTCAATTTCAAAACACACTTCCATTTTTGAAATTAAGTCCCCCAATAAGAGTATTTGTAACAAAAATACTGTGACATTAATAGGAATATGTCTTGGAATATGGGATCGAATGTAGATAAGGATATTGTAAATGTAGATAAGAATACTGGATTCACTAAATTCATTTTAGAAGACATTTATAAAAGATAGTAGGTTTTTTGAGCTCCTCATTAAATTCCATTTTCAAAACAAAGGTTAATTGGACAATTACTTAGGCAGGCAAAATATTTTGTATACATTATCATTTTTAAGCTAACAATCTCATGTTGAGTAAAGTAATATTATTATACTCATTTTCACATAGGAAATTGTGGCACAGAGAAGCTAAGTAGCTTGCCCAAAGTTGCACAGCTCAATAAATACTCATGGCTAATAAAACCTGAATAATGTTGCTATGGGGGAGTAAGAATAATTTTCCTTTTACTCTTTGATGGAGTTCAGAAAATGTCTCCCCAAAATGTGCCACTTTGACATGTGGACTATTTTAAGCTAAAGGCAATCAGGACCTAGCAGACTTACAAAAGTTTTTT
>NW_023220141.1:0-670 GCF_002007445.2 Ailuropoda melanoleuca | reverse complement strand
AGTTGCTGCTATTCTTTTCTTCATTCTCCAGTTGAGTTTGTAGGTGTTCAGAATGGTCTGATAGCTATCTAACTGCATTCCTGGGACCAGACGAAATTTAAGCCTCCTGCTCCTCCACCATCTTGGACTCCCTGTGTCACCTGGGTAGTTTTTAATGCTTACAACCAATAACTCTGACAAACACAGGCACAATTTTTTTTATTTGTAATATCAGCCCAAAATTGCCCCTGGTGTGTTTCCTAGGTCCTCAGCCTTGGATCCTCACTCCCTGTCAAGCTCCATCTCATGGTATTTTTCCCTCTCCTGCATGATCTCATTAGTGTTGCTCATTAGTAGGTCTGTTATATTAGCCACAAAAGAACCATCTCTTCTTTCTAGAAGGTAGAGAAAAATCCTCTGCTGGGGAAAAATAGGTACATAAGCAGATTTTAAAATCTTAGCCTAAATATTACTTCGTATGTTGTGATGCTCTACAGCCGCAGTGAGAAAAATATGGAGGGAAAAAAAAACATACTCTCTGTCTTCAGACGTGTTTCATCTTTACAATCTGAACACACTGAAGAAATGTTCAAAGTTTAGGAGCTTGTCATTTAAAGGTGGAATTCTTTAGGGTACACTTATTTTGGTTTAATAGAGGAAACGTTTAAAAATGTTTGGGTATTTTTTTTTT
>NW_023220140.1:0-670 GCF_002007445.2 Ailuropoda melanoleuca | reverse complement strand
TTTTTTTTTCAGGATGAATTTACAGGAATTGAGCCCTTGAGTGAGGATGCTATTATCACAGGTTTCAGGAATGTAACTATCTGTCCTAACCCAGAAGACACTTGTGACTTCGCCAGAGCAGCTCGCTTTGTATCCACGCCTTTTCATGAGATAGTGTCCTTGAAGGATCTCCCTTCTGATCCTGAGAGGCTGCTGCAGGAGGAGGATCTAGACATGAAGCTCTCTGAGGACCAGCAGACTGCTTGTGGCACCATCTACAACCCGACTCTCAGCATCAAGAAGCTCAGGTGATTGATTGTATGTTGCACTTATTCGAGTGATCACTTATTCTGTGTGTGCTTGTCAGTTAGAGCCATCATTTATCACGTTCTCACTACCTGCCAGGTACTGTGCTAAGTGCTTTACATGACACCCTGATGACGTGGTGGTGGGATTTGGTAATTGATTTACGTATGAGGGTTAGAAGAAGTAAATTTTGGTGGTTATGAGACTGAGAGCCCCAGGAGGATTCTGGTGTCTTTGAGAAACTTGGCAAAGTATACCTGATTGAGAGACAGGAGGCATTTTGTTTTTCCTTTAATACTAAGTTTTAAATAGTGGTAGAATAGCTTGATACTAATTTCAAATAGGCTAGAAGTGTACTTTTTTTTTTTTTTTTTTTTTTTTTTTT
>NW_023220139.1:0-669 GCF_002007445.2 Ailuropoda melanoleuca | reverse complement strand
AAAGTTGTACTCCCTGAGTTTCCAGAAGATGCTTATCCTGATGTTCCTGAAATGGAGCCAATTAAAGAGAAGATTAAACATTTCAACTACATGTGGAAACATCTGGAAGCAACAATCAATGAGTCTTTCATTCAAACTTTAAACTTAGAGATTGCTGGCAAAACTCCAGAAGAACTACTTCAGAAAGTAGTTGAGACTATGGAAAGTAAGAGCTTAACATTTATTGTTAAGAACAGGCAATACTGTTAAAAGCACCGTGAAAGTTTAAAGCCCTTCTGGATGGTTTATGAAGTAAAGCATCCAGTATATTCAGGGTAGATATTTCAAATATTTATTTATTTTTATTTTTTTAAAGGTTTTATTTATTTACTTGACGGAGAGAGAGACAGCCAGCGAGAGAGGGAACACAGGCACGGCAAGTGGGAGAAGAAGAAGCAGGCTCCTAGCAGAGGGAGGAGCCTGGTGTGGGGCTGGATCCCAGAACGCCGGGATCATGCCCTGAGCCAAAGGCAGACGCTTAACGACTGAGCCACCCTGGAGCCCCTGATTGGCAGATTTAAATATTTGAAATATTAGGGCGCTTGGGTGGCTCAGTCGGTAAGCGTCTGCCTTTGGCTCAGGGCGTGATCCCGGAGTCCTGGGATCGAGCCCCACATCAGGCTCCTCCGC
>NW_023220138.1:0-669 GCF_002007445.2 Ailuropoda melanoleuca | reverse complement strand
AAAAAAAATAAAATAAATAAAACATTAAATCAGTTGTTGAATGAATGCATTAACGAATGAATTATGTACTCTGCTCTACATTGTGGTATATATTTATACAGAACTTTTTAATGTTATGTGTTTGAATAGATTATATCTCCTTTTCATTGTGTTTCAGATATTAAGGAGGATATTACAAAATATATGCTGTGACATGCAAATACTGAGTTGACAGGAATGAAATCTATTGCTTTAGAAGCTAAATAATATTGATAATAACAAATTTTTTCCAACTTGCAGATCGGCAATGCATCCAGTTTCAAAAACTATTTTTCAGCCATTATGAAACCAGCAGGATTCAAGATACTTACCAATTTATTTATTTCATTAATATTTCTGAGAGTTTACATATTCTAAAACAGTATTCCAGAGACAGTGACCCATGTTGTTTAATCTCAATCAATAAGGGTTTCCCAAAGTGATATTTCCTGTACAAATATCCATTATACCAACAGCCTTCTCATGGCCCCAATAACCTCCTTATTCCTCAGGCTGTAGATAAATAGGTTCAGAAGAAGTGTGATGATGGTGTAAAACACTGCCACTGCCTTATCCTGTCCTGGAGAATGCAAGGAGTGTGGCCTTGTATAGGTGGAGAGAGCAGTCACATAAAATAGGCTTGCCACAATC
>NW_023220137.1:0-669 GCF_002007445.2 Ailuropoda melanoleuca | reverse complement strand
TGTATTGAATCTTGTGAGCTTTATACCATTTGACTTGCTCAATTCGCATCTCCTGTCCAGCTCTGTGGTAGCCTTGTAAACCAACAGCCTTATAATTACAGTGGTTTTGAAAACCAGTGTGCTAGCAGCCAATGGAGGCAGCAGAATGGGTTCAGAGCTCCCCAAAAGCCCTATCCCCAGAGATCTGCCATTATTTGACTTGAAAAGTTCCATCTATAGGGCTTGTCTATATCTGACCTGGCTTAGAACTCATTTTGTGCAAACAGCCGTATTCCTAGGGCATTTGTCAGTAAAAATCAGTAGCAATTGTTTAACATCACAGCTGCCTGAGGTAGTGAGACTAGTTGGGGCTAACAAGAGGCCAACCAAAAAAACTTAAAGGACAGATGGGGAATGAGAATCCATAGGATGAAGGACTGTGCACATATTCAGGAAATGCCTGAGAAGGCCCTAATCTCTCACAAATGTCTGACCTTAAGGTTCAGTGGCAAGCAGAAAGTAAAAGCTAAGGAAGAGTTGTCTAAATGTTGAAGGTGTGCCCTGACACAGCCTCTCAGCAAGGGCTGGGACACTTACTGGTTCAAAACAGTTAGGGAGATTTCTGTCCAATAATTGGCTGACACTAAACACCTGAGCAAACATGACATACAGACTTTACAGAATTAGATC
>NW_023220136.1:8200-16582 GCF_002007445.2 Ailuropoda melanoleuca | reverse complement strand
TGGGGGGTGGGGGGAAAGGGAGCCTCCATAAGCTGGCTGCTGGAAAGTGATATAACACAGGAGCAAAAAAAATTGGGACCCTTGGAAATCTACTCTAGTGAGCAGCACCCCTTTTTGAAAAAGGCTCAGGGGGCAAATAGGGCAGAATTCTAGGTGGATCGTTGTGGTCTCAGGATTCCAGGAGACTCAGAAAGAACAGGGGAGCGAGCCTAAACCGATAGAGTGCCCAAGCAGTGGAGTGGGGAGACTGGTTATGGTCACCAAGCCCAGAGGGAACTTTCAGCCTAGGGTGATTCAGAGCTGTAAAATTAGCTGGAATTTTGTAATTAAAAATTGTACAGTTTCCACATGTAAAGAGTTTGGAAAGTCATAACAAGTCAAAAGGTCAACAGACTGAAAAATCATCAATTATTCTAAGATCATAAAGAGGAGGAGAGGACAAAGATCAAAACCCTGCCCCTGAAGTTTGGAGAGACAGAGAGGCAAATACAAGGAGTAATGGCTTACCAGAGTGGAGAGTCATAAGGCACAACTCAGGAAGAACCAGTGCCTGGAAGTAGAGATGGGGTAGGATAACCTGAATTGTGACAAAAGGCTGGAAAACAGTGAGAGCTAAAAATTCCAGGGGGACCTGGCCCTGGTGGGTGGAGGTGCGTTCCACAATTTTGGGAGATTTACGTCTAAGCACTCCACCCAGTTCTCACAGAAAGTATCAAAGAAAAGCAATAATCCCCTTGTGCTTCTGTAGGGGAGGAGAAAGGAACCATTTTGAAATACACCAGAGCACTCTGTTTTTCTTAATAGGATCTGTCCTCAGCAGAAAGTAATTAACTAGAGCCTAATCTGGTGGGGTATTATCAGAGCCTGAATGACCAGAGAAAGAGAAATACCCAACTCCAGTCAGCTCAAGACTTCCACGTGGTAGAAGGGAAATATCCAACTTCAGCTGATTCTAAAAAGAAAAACCCAAACCAAAACGCTAAGAGTGTGTGAAGTTTACAATGTGTTCCTGATCTTAAGGGAAAGGCTCTCAGCTTTTCCCCATTGAGAATGATATTCGCTGTAGGCTTTTCATAGATGGTTTTTATGAAATTGAGGAATGTACCTTCTATCCCTACACTCTGAAGGGTTTTAATCAGGAAAGGATGCTGTATTTTGTCAAATGCTTTTTCTGGATCAATTGAGAGGATCATATAGTTTTGGTCTCTTCTCTTATTAATGTGTTCTATCACACTGATTGATTTGTGAATGTTGAACCACCCTTGAATCCCAGGGATGAATCCCACTTGGTCGTGATGAATAATCCTTTTAATGTACTGTTGGATCCTATTAACTAGAATCTTGTTGAGAATTTTTGCATCCGTATTCATCAGGGATATCAGTCTGTAATTCTCCTTTTTGATGGGGTCTTTGCCTGGTTTTGAGATCAAGGTAATGCTGGGCTCATAGAATGAGTTTGGTAGTTTTCCTTCTGTTTCTATTTTTTGAAACAGCTTCAGGAGAATAGGTATTATTTCTTCTTTGAATATTTGGTAGAATTCCCCAGCGAATCCATCAGGCCCTGGACTCTTGTTTATTGGGAGATTTTTGATCACTGCTTCAATCTCTTCACTGTTTATCGGTCTATTTAGATTGTCAATTTCTTCCTGTTTCAGTCTTGGTAGTTTATAGTTTCCAGGAAGGCATCCATTTCTTCCAGGTTGCTTAATTTATTGGCATATAGTTGTTTATAATAGTTTCTAATGATTGTTTCTATTTCCTTGGTATTAGTCGTGATCTCTCCCCTTTCATCATAATTTTATTAATTTGGGTCCTTTCTCTATTCTTTTGAATAAGTCTGGCCAGTGGCTTATTGATCTTATTAATTCTTTCAAAGAACCAGCTTCTAGTTTTGTTGATCTGCTCTACTGTATTTCTGGTTTCTAATTCATTGATCTCTGCTCTAATGTTAATCAGTTGTCTTTTCGTGCGTGGCTTTGTCCTGTTCTTTTGTTCCATCTCCAGCTGTTTAAGGTGTGAGTATAAGGACTGCATTTTAGATTTTTCTATTCTTTTGAGTGAGGCTTGGATGGCTATGTATTTCCCCCTTAAGATGGCCTTTGCAGTGTCCCATATGGTTTGGACTGATGTGTTTTTATTCTCATTGGTTTCCATAAATTGCTTAAGCTCTTCTTTGATTTCTTGGTTTGCCCAAACATTCTTAAGCAGGATGGTCCTTAGCTTCCAAGTGTTTGAGTTTCTTCCAATTTTTTTCTTGTGATTGAGCTCTGGCTTCAAAGCATTGTGGTCTGAGAATATGCAGGGAATAATCTCAATCTTTTGGTATCAGTTGAGACATGTTTTGTGACCCAGTATATGGTCTATTCTGGAGAAAGTTCCATGCGCATTTGAAAAGAATGAGTATTTTGTTGTTTTAGGGTGGAGCGTTTTGTATATATCTATGACGTTCATCTGGTCCAGTGTGTCATTCAAAGCTCTTGTTTCTTTGTTGATTTTGTGCTGGTGATCTGTCTATTGATGAGAGTGGAGTGTTGAGGTCCCCTACTATTAACGTATTATTACCTATATGTCTATTTATTCTGGTCAACAGTTGGCTTATGTAGTCAGCTGCTTCCCTGTTGGGGGCATAGATATTTATAATTGTTTGTTAGATCCTCTTGTTGGATACACCCTTTAAGAATAATATAGTGTCCTTCTGTATCTCTAACTACAGTCTTTAGCTTAAAATCTAATCTGTCTGATATGAGAATTGCTACCCCATCTTTCTTTTGAGGTCCATTGGCATGAAAAATGGTTCTCCATCCCTTCACTTTCAGTCTGGATGTATCTTTAGGTTCAAAGTGAGTCTCTTGTAGACAACATATGGATGGGTCATGTGTTTTTATCCAATCTGCAACCCTGTATCATTTTATGGGAGCATTTAGGCCATTCACATTGAGAGTGATTATTGAGAGATATGATTTTAATGTCATGTTGCCTGTGAAGTCCTTATTTCTATAGATTGTCTCTGTATATTTCTGTTCTGTATCACTCTTGGGGTCTTTCTGCTTTTATAGAACCCCCCCCCTTAATATTTCTTGTAGGGCTGGCTTGGTGGTCATATATTCTTTCAGTTTCTGCTGGTCTTGGAAGCTCCTTTTCTCTCTATCCATTCTGAATGACAGCCTTGCTGGGTATAGTATCCTTGGTTGCATGTTCTTCTCAGTTAGTGCTCTGAATATGTCTTATCAGCCCTTTCTGGCTTGCCAGGTCTCTGTAGACAGGTCTGACGTTATTCTGACGTTCCTCCTTCTGTACATAAGGAATCCTTTTCCCTTGCCGCTTTCAAGATTATTTCCTTGGATCTAAGATTTGCGAATTGTACTATTATATGTTGTGGTGTTGTTCTGTTCTCATTGATCTTGGGGGGGGGTCCTCTCTGCCTCTTGGACATGACTGCTTGTTTCCTTCACCAGATCAGGGAAGTTCTCAGCTACAGTTTGTTCAAATCTCTCTTCTAGACCTCTCTCTTTCTCCACCCGCTTGGGGATCCTGATAATTCTGACACTGGGATGTTTCATTGAGTCAGTAATCTCCTGCAGCTGTTTTTCATGAAAATGGAGTTTTTTTCCCATGTTACCTCTCTTTCCTTCTTTTCTATCTTTGCATCCTCTAATACACTATTTCGTTCTTCTGCCTCGTTTGCCATGGCAGTCAGAGCATCCAGTTTAGGCTGCATTTCATTCATAGAATTCCTAATTTCCACCAGATTCATTCTCATTTCAGCCCTTAGAGATTCTATATTTTCGTTAATATTTTTCTCAAGCCTATACTTCATCTTGATAATTGTTACTCTGAAATCCATTTGACATCTTGGTTATATCCATATCCATTAGTTTTGTGGCAGAGGCTACAGTCTCTGTTTCTTTCGTTTGTTAGGGGTTCCTCCTGCTTGTCATTCTGATGAGGTGTGGTTGCGGGATGTACAGAGTCCAAATTATTGAACAGGACCCAAGCAAGATGCACCTATTTTATAGGGACCTTAGGGATGTGGGCTTCTTTTTCTCTCAGCCTGCCTTCTAGGGGAGGGGCCTGCCGCACTGATACTCAGGCAACTCTGTTTGGGCAGAGTTGCCCTGCCCCCTGAGGGGCGGAGTGGGAATGGTGAGAACTGGTTTTCAGGGTCTTTTGTTCTCTGGTGGCTTTCCCTGGCGGCTTTCTATGTCTCTTCTGAGAGTCAGAGCAGCAGTGACTGTATCCAAACCTCTGTCTCAGAACAGAGTGATCTCAGTCTGCTCTTTACTGAGCACTCCAGGCCACACTGACTCCGTTTCTGTCACTCTGCTAAAAACCCTCAGTGTTCTGGTTTGAGCGCTCCACAGACGAACTCTCCCAGTCCTCGCTCCCAGGGCTGGGCACGTCTCTGCCCTTTGCGTTTCTAAAACCGCTAGCCGCCTCTGGTTTCCCTGCTGCTACCTGTCCGGGAGTGCGGCTTCTGCCTTCCAGGCACAAGAGTGTGGTGTCTCCCTCCCACCTTTACATAAAACTTAAATCTCAGACAGTTTTCATTGTTTTTTACATTGACCTGAAATTTATTAAAAATTGAAAAGTTTGCTGACTCATTTGATGACATTAGCATAGCCCCAATGTTAAACTTAACAATGGTAGTACAAAATCCTTAATAAATCACAAGTGCACTGAATTTAGAAATATATTTTAATACATATCTACTGACCAAGTAGAGTTGATCAAGAAGCAGTATATTGATGTAACACACCAGACTCTGGAGCCAGATACCTAAGAATAGTTTTACATCTTGATATGGACCTGATAGCTGAATGCCTTTGGTTAACCAGTTTAATGTCTCTGTATCTCAGTTTCTTCATCTATAAAATGAAACTATGATGCTATCTATTTATGCAGTTATTATAAAGATCAAGAGTTAATTCTGTGAAGCATTACCTAGAACCTAGCATGTAGTAAGAACTCAAAAATATTAATTGTTGGGGCACCTGGGTGGCTCAGTCGGTTAAGTGTCTGCCTTCGGCTCAGGTCATGATCCTAGGGTCCCGGGACTGAGTCCCGTATCAGACTCTCTCCTCAGCAGGGAGTCGCTTCACTCTTTCCCTCTGCCTGCCATTCCCCCTACTTGTTCTTTCTCTCTCTGTCAAATAAATAAATAAATTCTTTAAAAAAATATTAATTGTTATTTTGAGTTTCTATGCCTGGAAATGTATTATCATAATAGTAAGTCAGAGGAGAAAAGCCCTAAGATTATTGTTAGTACCAAAAGATATTTTGATAAAATTAATATTCATTTATGATTTTTAGAAAACTCTCTTGGTACACAATCAGAAGATAGGGGCGCCTGGGTGGCACAGCGGTTAAGCGTCTGCCTTCGGCTCAGGGCGTGATCCCGGCGTTATGGGATCGAGCCCCACATCAGGCTCTTCTGCTATGAGCCTGCTTCTTCCTCTCCCACTCCCCCTGCTTGTGTTCCCTCTCTCGCTGGCTGTCTCTATCTCTGTCGAATAAATAAATAAAATCTTTAAAAACAACAACAACAACAATAAAAACAAAAAACAATAAGAAGATAGATACTTTCTTAGGATGATAATGAAGCTCCGTTTGAACCAATAGCCTCATCATCGGGGATAGCTGTAATCATTTTTGTCTCAACATTGTCAGGAAGTTGTACATGATACAAAAACAATAAATATAGGAACAAAGATTTACTATTATTTTCAGATGATACAGTTGTCCACCTGGAAAACCCAATGTCAACCAAAATCCAACCAGGATTTTTAAAAAATTGACAATTATTCTAACTTTCTTCTGGAAGAATAAATGTGTAAAAATTGCCAAGAGCATTTGAAAAAGAGAAGCTGAAGTACCTTTGTCCTACTAGTAATGAAACCATATTACTAGTACATAGACAATTATCAGTGGAGGAGAAAAGAATGGCCAGAAGGAGATTAGCATATAAGGATAGTGTTACAAATCAACATGAGACCTGCTGGTTTATTGATAAATGGTGTTGGGAAAAGTAGACATAATCTTATTATTAATAAACTCTATCACACCTTTGGGGTTGTAAACACTGTGTTGTCAAACCTATCATATTGTCAGGGGGTATTTGCAAAGCCAACTTTGGACCATGCTTGTGGAGGTGATTCCAAAAGCTAATGGCTTATTGAGCATAGTATATTAATTCCATAACAAGAATTCTTGATTCACATATTTCACCTACCAGTTTTGTCAGATTTTGGATGGCATAATTTGAGGCCATGTTGTTGGGTGCATGTGTGAGTATTATCAATGTATCTTCTTGCTATTTGGTTCCTTTTCCCATCACGTGACACCTTTCCATTTCCAATAAGTTTTTATTTTTTTGCCTTGAATTCTATTTTGATCCTAGATTATGAACTTATTTCTTTTTTTTTATTTTATTATATTATGTTAATCACCATACAGTACATCCCCAGATTCCGATGTAAAGTTTGATGCTTCATTAGTTGCGTATAACACCCAGTGCACCATGCAATACGTGCCCTCCTTACTACCCATCACCAGTCTATCCCATTCCCCCACCCCCTCCCCTCNAAGCATAGCAAGAAGGTCAGTGTGTGAGAGGGAAGTACAAGATGAGGCCAGGCAGGTGATGGGGTTGGTGCGGAGGGGAGGGGAGGAAAGATCAGTGAGGACCTTGGGAGCCATTGCAATGCCCCAGGTGTTTACTCCATGGAATGGGGAGTCAATGGAGTACTTTGTGCGCAGAGGAGCCATCTGGGTGATTGCCAGCAACAGTGAGTGACAGCGTGGAGTATATACTGAATGGGCATGACGGTCATAATTCTAGGGGCTCCTGAGAAAATAACTAGAGTCAGTGGATAGAAGGGGGTGACTTTTCCAACTAAACGACCTCACCTACATGACCATCCACCAGTGAAACTGGCTGTACTGTCACTGTGGGAGCCAGTCAGCAGGATGTCACTGACAATCCCAGCAGATGCCAGGGATGCTGACGCTGGGAAATTCCTGCATCAAATAAGGTGTTAAACTTGGACATCCCAGACTCCTTCCAATACTGAGCATCTCTGATGCCACGGCATATATCACCCCAATCTCCCCCCGTTAGAATGCAGGGGTTTTGTCCCTTCTGTTCATCACCGTATTTCTGGGGCCTGGGATAGTGTCCAGCAAATAGCAGCCACTCAATGAGTACTTGTTAAAGGTATGAATGTGTCTGTTAAACATGTTGCAGGCTTTTGAGCAACATACTTTTCTTCTCAGCACCTCAGAGAATAAGAATAGTCAGAGTGGCTGACACCTGCTGACATTTCCAGGCCTGCCAGTCTGTGACAGCATCTCAGACTCTGAGCCATTTTTCTAAAGGGCTTTGGGGACTATGGGGAGTAGGAGGGGTGCTTATGGGGAGGAAAGGCAGGGCTGGGTGAGGGCAAACCTGAGTCAAGGGGAGTGCGCAGATAACCTCTGGTGCTGGGACCAGGGAACTCTGAAAATAAAGGGGAATTGTCTCTGAGATGTATAGAGTTCTAATTCCGGTAAGGGATAGTGAGGACCCATTTCATCCCAAGCCTGTTGCATTTGCTGTATGGGTCAGCCTGCTCCACAAAGCGTTCACAGGTCTTTCGGCTTTCCAGGGAGAAACACCAAAAATAGCAGGAGGGACTCCTCTTAAGTGTGTGGGAAACCCTTTCTTATCTTGATGAAGTTCACCAGTGACAGCATTTCTTCAAACAAAGAGTTCCGTGCAGGCACAGTATTTATTATGTGCCCCCATCACCCACTGGGCAGCTCCTCCCCATCCCCCTGAGGTTTCACAGGATTGCCAACATCAGTTGGTTGGCTGACTGGGCCCATCTTTGCTACCAGAGAAGCCAGTGAGACATGCTGTTACATTGATTGAACAATCAAACACAAAAAGATGCATACTCGGTAATTGCAATGATTTTATTTTATATTTATTTAGCTTTAGTTTATCTCAGACAAGAGTGTTTTTAATATTAAGCATGCATATGTAGGTGTCCTCCATGCTCCTTATCCTATGAGTTGTATTCATTATAAATTAAAAGAAGGAGAGTTCGCTTCATGATGACCTAGAAAAGAAAACAAACAGCTAGAATTTAGTAATTAATTAATTGTGAAAATATTGGCATCTATTATCTCATTCAGTCTTCATATTAATACCAGCAATAGATACTATTGTTGCCCTTGATTCATAGATGGTGACATTGGCCCGGAAAACGTGTCTGGCCCGTGGTCATACAGCTAATAGAAGGCAAACTCAGTTCGTGATCCCAAGAGTTGGCTCTGAATTCAGATGTACATGACATTAGAGTGTTTAGACCCAAATCATGTCATTACCTTTCAAACTAAAAA
>NW_023220136.1:0-5974 GCF_002007445.2 Ailuropoda melanoleuca | reverse complement strand
TTTTTAATTTCTGTCAGATTCGCTCTCATTTCTGCCCTTAGGGATTCTATATTCTCAGCAACGCTTTCTCTGATGCTTTTTTCAAGTTTACTCATCATCTTGACCATTGTTGCTCTGAATTCCATTTCTGATAATTGGGATACATCCATATGTATTAATTCTGTGGCCGAGGCCAATTCTGTGGCAGAGGCCACAGACTCATTATCTTTTCTTTGCTGGGGGGGACTTCTCCTTCTCGTCATTCTGATGAAGAGAGATTGCGGGGTTGTCCAGAGCCCAAGTTGTTGACTGGGACCCAGGCCGTGCGCCCTTGTTTATAGAGATCTTAGGGATGTGGGCTTCTTCCTTAAAGAGTTTATTTATTTATTTGAGAGAGAGAGAGACAGTCAGCAAGAAAGGGAACCCAAGCAGAGGAGTGGGAGAGGAAGAAGCAGGTTCCCGGTGGAGAAGCCCGATGAAGGACTCCTTACGGAGCGTTGTGATCACACCCTAATCCGAAGACAGGTGCTTGGTGACTGCGCCACTCAGGCGCTCCGGGTTGTGGGCTTCTTGATTTTTCAGCCTGCCTTCTGGGGGAGGGGCCTGCCTGCAGGTACTCAGAAAACCCTGTTTGGGTAGAGTCTCTGTGTCCCTTGCGAGGGGGGATGGGGATGGGCACCCTGTGAGCCGGTATTTCCGGGCTTTTGTTCTCTGGCGGCTTTCCCTGGCGGTTTGCTATGCCTCTTCTGAGAGAGCAGCAGCGGCTGAAATTCAGCCTCTGTCTCAGAACAGAGGGATCGCGGATCGTTCTCCACTGATGTTCTGGCCACTTTAACTCTGTTTCTGTTGGTGCTGCTCAACCCTGCAGCATCCCGGGCTGTGCGCCCCACACCCGGCGTCCCAGCCCTCACTTCCAGGGCCGGCGCGTCTCTGTCCTTTGTGTTTCCAGCCCCGCCATCCGCCAGTCGCCCTGCGCGGGCTTCCGGAGATCCCCGTCTCAGTCTGGTGTCTCGCGGGTGCTGACCGTGAGTCCGCCTGATCCCCCGTGCAGGTGGCCCTCCAGCCGCCAGCCGCCAGCCGCCCCGCGCACGTTCCCCCGGTCTCAGCCTCGATCCAGTGAGCACACCGGAGCTCCGGAGCTCCGTGAGATGCTTGGTGGTGCACGCTCCCGGCTCACGGACTCAGTCTGCCGTTTCCAGAGTGCGGGTCCGCGGTCCGCCCGCTCCCCGGTGCAGGTGGCCCGCCAGCCGCCCTGCGCGCGCGCTCCTGGAGCTCGCGTTCTAAGTCTGTTGTCTCGCGGGTGCCGTCCGCGAGTCCGCCTGCTCCCCCGTGCAGGTGGCCCGCCAACCGCCAGCCGTCCCGCGTGCGCTCCCGGAGCTCCCTTCTCAGCCTGCTGTCTCAAGCGTGCGGGTCCGCGGTCTGTCCGCTCCCCCTTGCAGGTGGCTACCGCTTCCCGGCGCCCTGACATGGCGGCTCCCTCCCCCTTCTGTTTAGCTTCTGATATCTGTGCGCGGTTTCACGGCTTCCCGCTTCGTACCTGGATCCTCAGCGCTGGAGATGTTCATTTGTAGAGATCCAGATGTATCTTCCTGCGTCTCAGGCTGATTCCGTGGATATTCCTGCTGGTCTGGTACCTATCCAGCTCAACTCAGGGGACCGGCTGAAAAAGGGGTCCCCTACTCCTCCGCCATCTTAACCTCCTCCCTATGAACTTATTTCAACTTGTTTTTCTTCATATTTGTCACATATCTTTTACTACCCAATTATTTTTATCAATTCTGAGTCCTTTTGTTCTAAATGTTTCTCTTGTCGAAAATACATGGTTGTATTCTTTAAAAAGATGCAACCTGATGGTCTTGGTTCTTAACTGGTGACTTTAACTTACCATTATTCTAAAGCTATATGGGCATTTATTACTGCCATCTTTTCTCAATTGTGTATTCACTATATATTTTGGGGGTCTTTTTCATGCTTTCCATTGAACAGAACAGATATGACTTGGACTTTTAAATTTATACATTTAAAAAATTGATGACAGTTGCCTTAATATAGGACTCACACTTATGAAATTTTTCCCTACTGAACACAAATATCACTACCATTCATATATATGAAGTACCCAATTACACAATAAAACAAAAATTCATGGGTGCTGACCGAATACCCCTCTTATTGACATTCACTTCCTACCCTGTAAAGTTACTTCTTTTAGATTGTGATGTTTATTCTCCCTATGA
Organism: Ailuropoda melanoleuca; assembly: GCF_002007445.2. Lineage (NCBI taxonomy): Eukaryota > Metazoa > Chordata > Mammalia > Carnivora > Ursidae > Ailuropoda > Ailuropoda melanoleuca. The sequence goes on along the minus strand of NW_023220136.1, from coordinate 3,758 downwards.
ATCTATATATCCATAGGTTTTGTATAGTATGTTATTCATGTTTTAAATTCAATACAAATAGGATCGACTTGTATGTATCCTTTGAAACTTGCTTTATTTTGTATGCAATATAATATGTGAGATTGACCCATATGGTACGTATATTAATAGTCACTGTTCTGTAGTGTGTTGTATATATCCATTATATGCGTAAACCACTTCAGTATCTACGGTACAGATTATCAGTTTCAGCAGCAGGAGATTGGAACCAAAACAAAATGAACATTCTTTAAATTGATTTTACGGACACAAAATGCAAATGAACTCATAAAAAGAAACAAAATTGCTAATTTGGACATTGAGCCAAATGACATAAAACCCAATCTCAGTAAGAGGAAANCCCAATCTCAGTACGAGGAAAAACAAGCTGTGGTACCAAAAATAATTCCACCAACTAATGACCCCTGTATTGGTCTGCTCTGGCAGTCATTACAGAATAGCACAGGCTGGATGGCTTAACAGCAGACACGTATTTCTCTCAGGTCTGGACGCTGGACTTGTGAGATCAAAGTTCCATCAGCATTGCTGTGTGGTGGAGTCTCACTTTCTGTCTTACAAATGCCGTCTACTCACTGTGTCCCCACCAGGCCCCTTCTCTGTGTGTGCGTGGAGAGGGAAAGAGAGAGATCTCTGGTATCTCTCTGTTTTTATAAGGACACCAGTGCTATCAGATCAGGACCCTATCCTAGGACCTCACTTAATCTTAGCTGCTTCCTAAAGGCCCTATCTCCAAACACAGTCACATTGGGGGATAGAGTTTCAACATACGGATTGTGGGGGACACATTCACTTTGCAAATCATATCTACCAGTTAGCTTTTGCCACAGATCTATTACATACATACAACCTCGAAATCTTCGTGGCTTACAAAAGCAAACACTTATTTTTCTTGGTCACGGGTGTGTGGTAGGGATGAGGATGATCTCAGCTGGTGTTGGCTGCATGTGGATCTAGACTGTGGGTAAGGCTCAGGTCCAAGGGCCTNCTAGACTGTGGGTCAGGTTCAGGTCCAAGGGCCCCGTTTTGGAGTCCAGGCTAAGAGCGCAAAGGACACCTAAGCATGTACTTTTCAAGGCGATGGCAGTATCACAAGAGCACAAAACCCAAACACACAAATACATTTCAAGCCTCAGCTTTACCACATCTACCAACATCGCATCAGCCTAACCAAGCCTACTTGGCTAAGCCCAACGTCAAGGGGCAGAGATGTCCATTTCACCAAATATGCGGCCATGGCAAGACTCAGCATATATAATATGACCATGGCAGTGAAGACTTGGGAGCAGTAATTCAATCAGCCATGGCATATATTCTTAGGCTCTGAGTGTTTGCCATGAATCTTAATGATGCCAAAGGACTAAGGACTGATGCTGCAGCCCAGCAGAAGTCTTCTGTCTGTCCATGTTGTGCTTTGATTCCTTACCCACTCCTTACATAGCTTCTTAGACGTCTTAGAGTTCTGAACCAGAGCACCATATGTCGTGGTTTGAAGGTTCGTTAGTCACACTCTCACTCTGTGAGCCCTGAGTCAATGGAGAAGTATCCAGAGTTCTGGTGGGAATTCAGTGCAGTATTAGCTTAAGTATTGGTGAAGTTGCCTTGGATCCCAGACTAAAAAGGTTTCTCAGCTCTTCCCCCTTCTGATTTGAACTTACTTACCTAGTCTTAGTTATCACTCCTAGAGAGCACCCTGCCTGTCTGCCTTGTTTACAGCATGGGAGGAAGAAAAGCTGGTCAGATGAATCTGGAGGAGGAGAATTGTAGGAAGAGAAGGGTGCTCAAACCAAAGAAACAGGCCACGTGGAGGTCTTGAGGCAGGAGGCAGAGTGGCTGGTGGCCATTGCAGAAGCATCCAGGTGTTTGAAGGGTTCATGGTCCAGGGGTCTGAATTGCTGAAAATGATGGCCCTTGCACAGTTTGTCCTGAAGAAAATCAAGCCAAGAGGGGACTTGAGAGTTGACCACAAACAAAGTGGAGAGGAGACATAACTCCATTCATTCTCTCATTCATTCAATATATTCATTTTTAAGTGCTACCTTGTGCCAGCCATACTGCTCTGTGTATTGAGAATTAAACAATTAACAAAATAGCCATATCTCTGTTCATGTGGAACTTACACTGTTTATGGAATGGGTTACAAATGTCACACTAATCATATAAAAAACATATAATATACTGTAATAGACGATAGTAAGTGATTAAGAGAAAAAATTAAGGCAGACAAGATGGTTAGGGAGTGTTGGCAAGGTGAGGTACAATTTCCGAACGGATGGCCAGGATAGATGACATTTGAGTAAAGGTCTGGAGGAGATGGGGTCATGGCATGTATGGCATTTTGCAACAGGTACAGCAAGTGCAAACACCTGAGGGGGTTGGTGCCCGGGGATGCAGGTTGAAACATAGTAAGAAGGTCAGTGTGTGAGAGGGAAGTACAAGATGAGGCCAGGCAGGTGATGGCATTGGTGGGGAGGGGAGGGGAGGAAAGATCAGTGAGGACCTTGGGAGCCATTGCAATGCCCCAGGTGTTTACTCCATGGAATGGGGAGTCAATGGAGTACTTTGTGCGCAGAGGAGCCATCTGGGTGATTGCCAGCAACAGTGAGTGACAGCGTGGAGTATATACTGAATGGGCATGACGGTCATAATTCTAGGGGCTCCTGAGAAAATAACTAGAGTCAGTGGATAGAAGGGGGTGACTTTTCCAACTAAACGACCTCACCTACATGACCATCCACCAGTGAAACTGGCTGTACTGTCACCATGGGAGCCAGTCAGCAGGATGTCACTGACAGTCCCAGCAGATGCCAGGGACGCTGACGCTGGGAAATTCCTGCATCAAATAAGGTGTTCAACTTGGACATCCCAGACTCCTTCCAATACTGAGCATCTCTGATGCCACGGCATATATCACCCCAATCTCCCCCCGTTAGAATGCAGGGGTTTTGTCCCTTCTGTTCATCACCGTATTCCTGGGGCCTGGGATAGTGTCCAGCAAATAGCAGCCACTCAATGAGTACTTGTTAAAGGTATGAATGTGTCTGTTAAACATGTTGCAGGCTTTTGAGCAACATACTTTTCTTCTCAGCACCTCGGAGAATAAGAATAGTCAGAGTGGCTGACACCTGCTGACATTACCAGGCCTGCCAGTCTGTGACAGCATCTCAGACTCTGAGCCATTTTTCTAAAGGTCTTTGGGGACTATGGGGAGTAGGAGGGGTGCTTATGGGGAGGAAAGGCAGGGCTGGGTGAGGGCAAACCTAAGTCAAGGGGAGTGCACAGATAACCTCTGGTGCTGGGACCAGGGAACTCTGAAAATAAAGGGGAATTGTCTCTGAGATGTATAGAGTTCTAATTCCGGTAAGGGATAGTGAGGACCATTTCATCCCAAGCCTGTTGCATTTGCTGCATGGGTCAGTCTGCTCCACAAAGCGTTCACAGGTCTTTTGGCTTTCCAGGGAGAAACACCATAAGTAGCAGGAGGGACTCCTCTTAAGAGTGTCGAAAACCCTTTCTTAACTTGATGAAGTTCACCAGTGACAACATTTCTTCAAACAAAGAGTTCTGTGACGGGAAAGTATTTATTATGTGCCCCCAGACACCCACCAGGCAGCCCCTCTCTGTCCACCTGAGGTTTCGCAGGATTACCTACATCAGTAGGTTGGCTGACTGGGCCCATCTTTGCTACCAGAGAAGCCAGTGAGACATGCTGTTACATTGAA
>NW_023220135.1:0-669 GCF_002007445.2 Ailuropoda melanoleuca | reverse complement strand
GTCTACACATCATCTTGACCATTGTTACTCTGAATTCCATTTATGATAATTTGGTTATATCCATATCCATTTGTTCTGTGGCAGAGGCCACAGACTCATTGTGTTTTCTTTGCTTGGGGGACTTTCTCCTTCTCATCATTCTGTTGAGAAGAGGTTGTGGGGTTGTCCGAGCCCAAATTATTGCCCAGGACCCAGGTGGTGCGCCCTTGTTTTATAGGGATCTTAGGGATGTGCGCTTCTTGATTTTTATGGTTGCCTTCTGGGGGAGGGGCCTGCCGCGCAACTACTCAGGTGACTCTGTTTGGGTAGAGTCTCCGTGTCCCCTGCGAGGGGGGATGGGGATGGGCACACTCTGAGTTGGTATTTCCAGGCTTTTGTGCTCTGGCAGCTTTCCCTTGCAATTTGCTATGCCTCTTCTGAGAGTCAGAGCAGCAGTAGCCGAATCCTAGGCTCCCTCTCAGAACAGAGGGTCGCAGACTGTCTCCACTGGGGTCTTCTGGCCACTTTAACTCTGCTTCTGTTGGTGCTGCTCAACCCTGCAGCATCCCGGGATATGCACCCCACACCCGGCGTCCCAGCCCTCACTTTCAGGGCTGGTGTGTCTCTGTCCTTTATGTCTCTAACACCGCCAGCTGCCAGCTGGCCCCATGCACTCCAGAGCTCCGTTTC
>NW_023220134.1:0-669 GCF_002007445.2 Ailuropoda melanoleuca | reverse complement strand
GCTTCCAATGATCGACAGGCAGATGCAGAAACAGCCACAGGCACCCTCCTCTCACTTGCTTTTGTGTTAGCTTTGGGCTGGATATTCTGACGGATGGCCAAGTTCTTGATCTCATATATCTTTCAATGCTTTGCCTTGCTTGGAATTCAAGAAGCCTGCAGAGTTTCGTAGACAAGAATATGTGTCCCACCGTGCTTCAAAACCTTCAACTCAAAAGGCTTAAATCAGCAACAACAATCACAACCACAGAAATGTGCCACTGTCTATTGAAGGGAGAATCCCAGTGAAAAGGCACATTGTACCAGGTAGTCTGCTGACTCTTTATACAGGCGGGACCCCCTTAAAAGCAAGAAATTAGAAGGGAACCCCAATGGCCAGTAGATTCTAAGAAATATCTATGGGATGTCAATTGTAAGGGATGTCAACTGTGAACTGGGGAGTTCCATACCTATGCTTTCTCCCTGACACATAAATAGACTGGATATTTAGAGAACTGTAATCTAACATAAAAGATAATATTCTTAGGGCAACTGGGTGGCCCAGTCGTTAAGCATCTGCCTTTGGCTCAGGGCGTGATCCCAGCGTTATGGGATCGAGTCCCACATCAGACTCCTCCACTAGGAGCCTGCTTCTTCCTCTCCCACTCCCCCTGCTTGTGTTCCCTCTCTC
>NW_023220133.1:0-823 GCF_002007445.2 Ailuropoda melanoleuca | reverse complement strand
ACATTGTGCCTGATCTAGTTAGATCCCTGGAAAGTTCTTTTCTTTTTCTTTTATTTCTTTTCTTTTCTTTTCTTTTTTCCTTTTCTTTCCTTTTGTTTTCTTTTCTCTCTCTCTCTCTCTTTAATGGTTGNAATGGTTCAGCAAATGAATAAGTGAATGTTTTGCCTCAGGGCCTTTGCATGTGCTCATGCCCATTCCTGGGCTCTCCCTGAGTTCCAGAGTTCATGCTGGAGCTCCTCCTCTTCCCCAAGCCTGCTTCTAGGACACATTTCCCCTGGATGGCTTTTCCCTCCACTTCCTTCCCCAGGCCCTCAGCCCTCCTGCTAATTTTCGTGTCCCCATATATTTTGCATAAACCTTTAGTTTAACCCACAGAACTTCTTGTTTTTTTTTTCCTCTGTTTTTTTTTTTTTAAGCTGTGTCTGTCTTTCTCTCTGTTCTATTAGTTTCTCAAAACCAGAAACACCACCTGTTCATTCTTGTACCCCTGATGTCCAGAATAATACCCACTGCACAGTAGTGTGGTAGTCCTAGATGAGTCCCTTCGGGAATAAAGAACTTTTTTTTTTTTTAAGAACAAAGAACTCTTAACATGAAGTTCCAAGGACTTATGATTCTAAAAAGAACATCTTAACTCTGAACACACCTTGGAGATGTTGCATTCCCAAGGGAAANGAGAGACAGTCAGCGAGAGAGGGAACACAAGCAGGGGGAGTGGGAGAGGAAGAAGCAGGCTCCCAGCAGAGTAGCCCGATGTGGGGCTCGATCCCAGGACTCTGGGATCACGTCCTGAGCCAAAGGCAGACGCTTAACGACTGAGCCA
>NW_023220132.1:0-669 GCF_002007445.2 Ailuropoda melanoleuca | reverse complement strand
TCCACTCCCGTGTACCCAGGTAATGTAAGTCCCTGATAATTAGGTTCTTTTTTCAATTATAACGTAACCACCTAACATTAAGCTTTTGCTTGCTGACGCATCCGTTTCAAAGATGTGCGTCTACAATAAACACATTACCAGCTACACAACTCATGAAGAGCCAGGCTGCCCCACCCATGAAGTTCCCCACTTTAGAAAGCCCTGTATGACCTAGACAACTGATCGCTTGAGTGAGCCTATTTCCCCTCCCGTGCTTGAATTCCTGCTCTTCTGTTTTAAACTCACCAGGAAAGAGTGAACCTTAAAACCCTAGTTGCCCTATTCACAACCCCAATAAAGGCAGAATTCAGGTCTGTGCTCTTTCTGTCTCTACCTTCGACCTCACTGTGTGGCCTGGGCTTGCTGTGTGCCCTTCAGGACTTGTGAGTAATAAACCCTATTTTTTTTTCCCAAAATTCCCTGATGGTTGTGCTGAGGTGTGTCCTGCGATCATAATAAGAGCCACATGGGCTGGTCCAGGCACAACACTGGCTCTGATCAGGGAAATGTCTGCGATGCTCACCTCAAGTGGTTGGGTCCAGGTGAGTCCCCAGGCATTCCTAGCCAATAGCATCACTCTCCAGAGGCTGAGAGACCTAAGTGCATAGCTCTACTCTCAGCCACTATCCA
>NW_023220131.1:0-669 GCF_002007445.2 Ailuropoda melanoleuca | reverse complement strand
GAAAGTCCAACTGACTCCTATAAGTGATGGTTTGTGAGGTGGGGTCTGCATTGTGGCATCTCCTTCAGCTCTATGGTGTACTGTCAATGGCCAAGGCTGTGTGAGTCTAGAAGAGCTGTCCAGCTCTGTTGAATGGAAATAATATGTTCATTCATCTGTGGTGTTTCACTGGCGTGTTGAGGAGAAAAATAAAAGATCAAAGCATGAAGCTCCATTTAGGGCAAGAGAGACATTTGTTCTTGCCATTTTAATTGGCAAATACTTACTTGAATCATTCATGCTGTTTTAAGGGGGAAAGTAGAAATGTTCTGAGAACCTGAAACCACAGGAGGAGGAGGAATTGCTCATACATTTTCCTGTTAATATTTAGTGTCCCTGGGTTGCATGTATAACAGCTATCGGTCCTAAACCCATCGCTCAAGAGCTTCCTGGAAGACAACTATTCTTCCTTGCATCAACTCCATCACATTATATAGATTAAGCCAACAGAAGACGTGCTATCTGTCTCTAGGGAGACCACTTTGTTTTGAGAGTCACATAAGAACATAGATATGGACATGTTTTGTAGTGTGGAAAGTGCTCGCTAAAAATGAGGAGACAATGGTAAGATAAAGTATTGTAGAGGAACATGAACCAATAAAGAAAGAAAAGTTTGGAGCTTTTTTTTTT
>NW_023220130.1:0-669 GCF_002007445.2 Ailuropoda melanoleuca | reverse complement strand
GGTGCCCCTTCGATCCCCCCTTTTTTTTTTTTTTTTAAAGATTTTATTTATTTATTTGTCAGAGAGAGAGATCACAAGCAGGGGGAGTGGCAGGCAGAGGGAGAAGCAGACTCCCTGCTGAGCAAGGAGACCGATGGCTGGACTTAATGCCAAGATCCTGGGATGCTGACCTGAGCCCAAGGCAGACGCTTAACCGGCTAAGCACCCACGCATCCCGGATCTCCACTTTTAAAGGGAAAATTTCACTCATTTCACCCAAAGTAAAAGCCAAAGTGCATGTCGGTTGTGCAATCCAGCCACCAGCCCTTCAGCTCTCCAACCCCATTCCTAAGTATTCTCCTCCTTGTCTGCTTCCCTTTAACCAGCTGGACCCCTTACAGGCCCTCACAATGCCAGGAGTGCTTCCCACTCTCACACCCTCAGTCAGTCCTCCCGGAGTCCTCATCCCTGACATGCCTGGGGCTCATGAGGCCTCGCAAAGGCCTCTCCTGACCTCACTCTTTATGATTACACCTATTCTTATTATTCAGCCATCAAAAAGAATGAAATCTTGCCATTTGCAGCCACATGGGTGGAAATAGAGTATAAGTGAAATAAATCAGTCAGAGAAAGACAAATACCATATGATTTCACTCATATGAGGAATTTAAGAAACAAAACAGATGAACA
>NW_023220129.1:0-669 GCF_002007445.2 Ailuropoda melanoleuca | reverse complement strand
GTGGCCATAGTCCCTGAGACTGGAGAGGAGTCTAGCAGTCGCCTAGCCCAGCCGGGTGCCCGAGTTAACCATGAACCTACCACTCCCATCTAGGTGTCTCTGGCAACTAGCCAGCCGGAAACCAGTGTGTCCTTGAGCCACTGCCCCAGGCTATGGAGCCAACTGGTTCAGGCTGGACTGGGCAGAGAGGTCTCAGCTCCTGAGGCCGGAGGCTCCCTCTCTCACCCAGCACAGGTGGGCTGCTGGGGCACGGACATGGGAGGCTGGACCCTCCCTCGTGATGGGGAGGAGCACCCTTGGCATTGACCGATTGCATTCAGGCTCACAGAGTCCGTCCCAGTCCATGCAGATATGAAGCAGGTGACCTTCACATTTCCGTCATCCAGCCCCTCTTCTTATGGCTGGGAAAACTGAGGCCGAGAGAGGGACAAGACGTCACCACACCTGCAGTCCAAGGTTCTTTCTGCTCTGCCCAAGGAGGTAGGAGCAGATGAAGAAGGGGGCAGGGGGAAGGGGAGAAAGAAGAGAAGGAGGAAGGGAAGGGAAGGGGGAGGAAGAAAAGTGGGAGAAGAAGGGGCAAGGAAGGGGCTGGGGAGGGGAAGGCGTCCAGGAAAGAGAAGGCAGGAGAGGCAAGGGACAAGTCCTGGGAAGCTGCATACTTCATAAAGG
>NW_023220128.1:0-669 GCF_002007445.2 Ailuropoda melanoleuca | reverse complement strand
TTTTAAAAAAAAAAAAAAAAAAAAAAAAAAATCTCCTGCATGGAATTCCAGAAAGCTCTGTGTACTTGTCCAATCTTTTGTATATGGTGGGTTTCATAAGTTAGTAACAACGTTTTCAAAAGGAGGAAAGGAAAGATATTATTTCCTCCTTTTTTATCTTTTCTTTATCGCAGTAAGGACTTAAAAAAAAAAGCATAGCTATATGGCCATATATAGAAAAGAACATTTTATGAAATTAAAGCAAGAACCTGTGGCCACCCCTCCCTGGAGAAGGGCGATCTTTGGAGAGGAAGGGGACAGAGATGGATGACACTTGTACTGGTCTGCTTGGGCTGCCATAACAACATGTGACAGGCTGGGTGGCTTCTATAACTGAAATTTATTTCTCACAGTTCCTAGAAGTCCAAGATCAAGGTGGCAGCAGGGCCAGTGTCTGATGAGAGCTCTCTCGGTGGATTTCAGATGACCAGCCTGTCACTGTATCCTCAAATGGCAGAGAACAGACAAGCTCTGCATCGCTTCTTCACAAAATGTCACCAACCCTATTGAATTACAAGCCCACCCTTATGACTTCATTTAACCTTTATCACCTCCTCATAGGCTCTATCTCCAAATTCAGTCACATTGGGGATTAATGAAATCTGGGGGAACACAGTTCAGGGCATGGCA
>NW_023220127.1:0-669 GCF_002007445.2 Ailuropoda melanoleuca | reverse complement strand
TGACTTGAGGAGATTATGCTAAGTGAAAGAAAGAATTTTTGAAAATGTGTTTATGGCTATTGCATCAGGGTGTTACCATAAAATTGATATAAAATACTGTATGCTTGTAATTATATAAATGCTACAGGAATCATCCCACTCAGGGAAAGCTTTAAAAAATGGGTTAGTCAAACACAACATTCTTACTTTTTGCCACTGGTGCGCTGATTGGAATTTGAGCTTTTTGAATATCGAAAACAATAAATTGTCACAATTTTTGCCTATTGGGTTCTCTGGAAAAAGAGAGACAACATGAAAGAGAAGCAATCTCCAAATGGAGATACATTTTTGGAGTTTTAGAATGCAGTTTTTGGTTGTTAGTGAGCTCTTATGAAATCAGATGTCCAGCCCTTAGAGGCTGATGATTTTCCAGTCTGTATATTTTTTTAGTGGGTCACGTGCAACTCCAAGACTGACAGGGCTTAGGCAAGCCTTGATTGTCACCTGGATTTGGAACAAAGCTGGAAGTCTGGCCTTGCAATACTAAGCTTTTTTAACAATACCGAATTCATAGATCTTGACTGCCTGGACCTGACTAAAAGCTGATACTGTCTGTCATGGGCTATTTAAGCCTCAGCACTAGCTGTGTGGAACCAAAATCTTCAAAGTTGCTTTACTCAGTGAACCAAA
>NW_023220126.1:0-669 GCF_002007445.2 Ailuropoda melanoleuca | reverse complement strand
GACCTATTCAGTTACATTATAAACTCTTTGAGAGAGAAAACCAAGATCTCAAACTTATTTGAATGGTCTCTGCAATTTTATAGGTATATGTATAATTATTGATCAAAGAGAGCATGGCCCATTTCATGCCTCTGTGTTGTTATACATATTGTTCCATTTGCCTAGAATGCCCTCTCTCCTCCAGCCATTATGATTCCCATCTGCTGGGCAAATTCTTGCCTTTCTTTAAAAAAACAAGTGAGGCTGATCTTGCTCTCCTTTGGATATCCTCTACCTTCAACACATTGCACCTGTCAGGCTCTCAGGGTTTTCCTGTCTGTTTTGTTTGGTGACTGGTTTCCCCTTCTAAAAGCCACTGACCATAATCCTTTATGATATATTGAAGTACTTTACTTTCTTCACAGGAAAAGCACTTATTAAATCCATGCAGGTGCTATAGTTCTTTTTGTGGCAAATAGATCCACGAACTTTAAACACATATTCTCTTTATTAGTACCTTATGTATCTAAAATGCGTTTCCTCCTTTTTTACCCTCACAACGTCCACGTGGAGTTGCTATGGAGTGTCCCCATATTGCATTGGAATTAATGAGTTCCGCAGTTTCATGCTTCTGTTGCCCTACATATTGTTCCATTTGCCCACAATGCACTAAGAGCAGAAAGAGATCAA
>NW_023220125.1:20345-20487 GCF_002007445.2 Ailuropoda melanoleuca | reverse complement strand
GGCCTGGGATTGAACCTGCAGTGTCTCTAAGGTATGCCTGTACAACTCCCAACTCTTCTTTCTTTTTATTCTCTAGGATAGAAAGCTAGTTGCATTCTGACTCCTGTGCTGGCTGCCATTTTCTGTTCTCCCAGGTTTAGGA
>NW_023220125.1:8150-15220 GCF_002007445.2 Ailuropoda melanoleuca | reverse complement strand
TTTTTTTATTTATTTTAAGATTTTATTTATTTGAGAGAGAGAGAGCGTGAGAGAGAGCACAAGTGGGGAGGAGGGGGAGAAGCAGGCTCCCCGATGAGGACGGAGCCTGACGTGGGACTCCATCCCAGGACCGTGGTATTGACTTGAGCCGAAGGCAGATGCTTAACCGACTGAGCCACCCAGGTGCCCCTTAAAGTTCATTTTTAAAAATGAGGTATCCTCTCCTGACACCAATTCAAATTTTGAGTTCCCAGACCCAATTCCAATGTGGGGGTGGGGTTGTCTGAGAATTCAACCCAATTCTGACACTGTCTACCTGGAGATAGCATCAGATCACAGGTTAAGAGCTCAGTCCTCCAATACTGCTCCCCATCCTCTGCTTCAGATGCCAGTTGTGAGTCCCAGGCTGTTACCTGTGCTTCTGACCCACTGGCTACAGGTTGTAGTTTCCAACAACTCCCACCTTGGACTTCAGATGCTAGTTGCAAGTCCAGGTTGTTATCTGTACTTCTGACCGAATGGCTATACATCAGAGGTTCCCAGGACCTTATCCTTAGGTTCTTTTTATTTGTTAGAGCAGCTCATAGAACTCAGGGAAACACATTTACCAGTCTATCAAAGGATATGATAAAGGATAGAGATCACTACCAGTTGAAGAGACACATAGGGCAAGGTATAAAGAAAAGGGTAGGGAGCTTCCATTCTTTCTCCAGTCATGCCATGCACCCCACATCTCCAGGTGTTCACCAACCTGAAAGCTCTCTGAACCAGTCATTTTAGGGCTTGTTATTTGTTTTGTTTATTTTATGTTTTAGAGAGAGCAAGCAAGTGAGTGAGGTGTGGGAGGGAAAGAATCCTAAGTAGGCTAGACATGAGGCTAGATCTCACCACCCTGAGATGATGACCTGAGCTGAAATCAAGAGTCAGACACTTTACCAACTGAGCCACCCAGGCACCCCTGTACCCAGTCCTTTTGGATTTTTTTAAATTATTTTAAAGATTTTATTTATTTATTTATTTGACACAGCAAGAGAGTACAAGCAGGGGGAGCAACAGAGGCAGAGGGAGAAGCAGGCTCCCTGCTAAGCAGAGAGCCCAATGCAGGGGTTCCATCCCAGGACCCTGAGATCATGACCTGAGCCTAAGGCAGATACTTAACTGACTGAGCCACCCAGGCACCCCTCCTTTTGAATTTTAAATGGGAGCTTCATTTCATGGTCTTGATTGACTAAGTCATTGGCCATCCTTTGATTCAGTCTGAGCCCCTCTCCCTTCCCTGGAGGTGGAGGTGGTGGGTCTGACAGTTCCAATCCCATAATCATATGATTGGCCTCCTGGCAAGGAGTTTCTCTCTTGGGTGGGGTCCAAAAGTCACCTTCATTAGTAACAAGACACCCATGCCACCTTAATGGCTCCGAAGCTTTTCAGGAACTGGATGAAGAACAATTATATCTGAAAAATATATTTTAGTTTTCTGAATAACCAAATACATATTGCTTATAAATCATTAAATTGAAGGTAAATTAACATAAAATTCACAATTAACTATTTTAAAGTGTACAACTAAATGGCATTTAGTAAATTTAATACGTAGTACATCTGTCATCTCTGTCTACTTCCAAGACATTTTTATCACTCCAAAAGGAAACCCTATACCCATTAAAAAGTCACTTTTCATTTCCTCCTGTCCCCACCCTCTGGCAACCACCACTACTTTATTTTCTGTCTTAATAGGTTCTAAGTTACTTTCATGTTTGCTTGTTTATGGGGCTTCGGAAAGAACATTGGACAAGAAATCAAGAAATGGACTTTATATTCTAGCTTCCCTGTTTTTCCTCTTATGTGTGTGATTTGGGCAAGTTGTTCATGTGTCCTAAGCCTCAGTTTCCTCTTTATGTGACAGCTGTCAAAGTAGCCAGAATGCCATTTTTCTTTAAATGAGATCTGAAATTCTAGCCCACATTTTGTTTGATCAGAATTTTTTTGGNGCCCACATTTTGTTTGATCAGAAATTTTTGAACATCAGTGACAGAATTTTTAATCCTACACTAATTTCTTTCTCACCCAGGATGCTTCTGAGCCACCTTTTCCTGGTACTGAATTAAGTGNTGTCCTAAGCCTCAGTTTCCTCTTTATGTGACAGCTGTCAAAGTAGCCAGAATGCCATTTTTCTTTAAATGAGATCTGAAATTCTAGCCCACATTTTGTTTGATCAGAAATTTTTGAACATCAGTGACAGAATTTTTAATCCTAACTAATTTCTTTCTCACCCAGGATGCTTCTGAGCCACCTTTTCCTGGTACTGAACTAAGTGTCCTTGGATTGATGTGCTTGACATTAGAAACTAATTTCAGTTTCAGCTTTAAGGTGATTAGGGAGGTAAACACGCCTCAAATTTAAATTCATCCAATTATTAAATAAATATATTTTGGGTTACCCGAGTTAGCACCTAACTTATATTGCTTTGTAATTTGAAAAACCAAAATCAAGTATATCTTGTATTCTCATTCCTGCCTAAAATCCTCCAGTAGCTTCATGCATTTAGAATAAATTCTAAATTCCTTACCATTTTTTAGGAGGTTCCCCATATCTTTCTGCTTTCACTGCCTTGCCTTGAACTGTTTTCTCTCTAGTTCATGCTTTAGTCACATCAGCTTTTTTTTTTCTCATAAAGGCTCTGAGCTTCTTTAGGCCCTTTGCACCAGCTGTTCTCTCTATTCAGAAGGCCTGGGGGGAACATGCCCTATTACTAGTTTTCAAATCTTAGCTCAAGTGTCAGCTCAGTGAAACCTTTCATGGTCATCCTGCCTATCCATGGCTTGTAGAAATTGAAAGTAGATATTGTAGCAAGAATAATTCCCATTACTGAGCTTCAGTAATTGTTAACATTCTGTTGTTTGTGATCACTGATTTAAAGTAGTACCCCTATATCTCCTTCTGTTACTTTCTGTCATACTGCTCTTTTCAGTTTTCTTTTTCCACAGTTACGTGTTTTTGTGTACTTTATTGACTGTTTCCCCCCTAAAACTGTGGGTTCATTTGGACAAGGATCTTGTCTATTCTCTTCACTCTCGAATCCCCAGTTCCTGGAATTATCTGTGTATATAGTAGGTGCTCAGTAAATATTTACTGAAGAATTAATGAAATTCACTTCCTAAAAGTAGGGACTGTTTTATGGCATCTTTGTATTCTTAACTGTGCCTAGTAAAGAGCTTCTTTACACATAGTAGACGTTGAGTATTTTAATGTTTTTCTAAGCTATTCTTCCCCTTTACTAACAATAGTCTGCAGGATTTCTGGAATGNTAGACGTTGAGTATTTTAATGTTTTTCTAAGCTATTCTTCCCCTTTACTAACAATAGTCTGCAGGATTTCTGTAATGGAAGGGGGAAGAGTATACTTTTGTTTACCTTCTGATCGTCCTGCTAATGTAACGAGAACAGGTTTCTTATTGACTGGAGATTTTTTTTCCTTGCCATATTCGCTTAGTTTTTAATCTTCCTTGTCTGCTTATAGGTAATTTGTAACACATTATGGAAGCCCGCATTTATCTTTCCTTTTCCTGATCTATTGTTTCTGGTGCTACAGAAGGTAAGAGCTAGAAAGAATGTGAGACATAATTTAAACTCATAGTTTTACAGATGAGGACATTGCCCAAGGTATACAATAAGGTAATGGTTCGAGTTGGGGTTAGAACCAAGATAGCCAAGCCTAGCACTTAATAGTAGGGCAAGACTTAAACGTTTTCTCATTGTTTTGTATTTATGAGTTTTGTTTTATCGGGTGGACTCTTAGATTCTTTGTATTTTACCCTTTTAGTATCTTCCATAGCTTTTAGCAANAGTTCTGTTTTATCGGGTGGACTCTTAGATTCTTTGTATTTTACCCTTTTAGTATCTTCCATAGCTTTTAGCAGTAGGCACAGAGTAATCTTTTTGGATTAAGAGAATAATGTGAAGGTATTGCTTTGAGAATTACTTTAATATTATATTTCTACCTGGCTTATAGAAAGAGACACCTGGGAGGGCAGATCTTGATTACTCGTGCAATGGGTATATGACAAGAATCGGGGATGAGACAGGTGAGATGGAGAGGAGTAACAGAAGGCTGCAGATGGTGGCTTCACACTTTGGAACAAGGCCATCAGTTCCTGCTGCCCAATCCAGTGTGAAAGATCCATCTGGGCCTCCCCTGAGTACAAGAATGTGATGTAATGGACTTAGGATGTAAAATCTGGGTTTTGTTGAAAGTAATTGTCAGGTTGAATAGACTTGGAAATGTTAGCTACAGAGACAAGATAGAAAGAATTGAAGACTTGGATTACATAGGTCCTGATAGAGGTCTTCTCTTTCCATTCATTTAGTAAAATCCAGACCATTGGCACCTTGGTTCCTATTTTAAATTTTTATCAAAAAGAAAATTTAAGTAAATGTCAGAATTTAAAATAGTACCTTTTTTTTTGCAAAAAATTTTAGAAAATTGAGATAAGCAAAAAGAAGAAAAAATCATTATAGTTATTTTGAGCCTATATAAGTCTGTATATATGCAGACACATAGTTTTTAAATATAACATTATTATATGATATAATGTTTTATGTCCTTTTAAAAGTGATATATAACGAAGTTAGTGATATTGTAACAGGTTTTTATGGTGACAGGTGATAGCTATACTCGCGAGCACAGCATAACTAGAGTTGTTGAATCACTGTGTTTTGCAACTCACACTAATGTAACTGTGTGTCAACTATACTTCAGTTTAAAAATGAGTAAATAAAAGTAATATATGATGACCATTTTTTATGTTACATGCAGATTTGTAATAGCCACATTATAATCAGATGTGGCTATGCCATCATTTATTTAATCACCCCCCCATTGTTGGGTGTCTAGGTTTTTCCCAGTTTTAAGCAGTGCTAAGATGACATCTTTGTATATATGTGGGTATATGACTTTTCCTTAGGATGAAATTTATAGTGTAATTTTTGTGCTCAAGGTTAAGTACCAGTTGTGTTGTGTTTTTGGTTTTTTTTAAGTGATGTTTTTGGTTGTCATGGTTAATATTCTGTTAGCTTGCTTCATTTCTTCTGCATGTCAAATAAATGATGATCTATAACTGTGGTTGTAGTTCTGGTATTTTTTTTAAATTTATTTTAGAGAGTGAGTGTGTGCACATACACTCACAGGTATTCAGTCTGACATTTTGGACATCCAAATAGTTCTGTAAGCTAGATGTATGGTTTAAACCTAGTCCAAATGTCGTGTGCATTTGGAACATGGATTCTAGAATCATTCTAGATCTCTAGGAAGACAGAGGTTCTCAATGATGACAGAATTTTGAAGTGTATTGCAAGTACTTTGTACTGATTGTGAATTACCTTGACAAATGATACACCTAAAAAATTAATTTGAGGAGATATAAGGTTATTCTTGGACTACTTTCACAAGCTTTCTAGGATGGGAGAAAAATTGTTGGAGTGGATATATAGCTAGTGTGGGCCAGAGTCTGTATGTAATGTACCTTTCGCCTTTCTTAGTTGACATCCCTAGTACGGAGTGCTTCCATGTTTAAGGCATTTATTTCTAACCAACAATTAATTCCTGAGGTGTGGTTTAGAAAGTAAGAATTTCCTGTACGCAGTGTTAAAATGCGTTTTTTTTGTTTTGTTTTGTTTTGTTTTTTTACTAAATTGTCTCTTATTTGGAGGTTGGAAATGTTTGTAAGACAGTGACTTAGTTCAGTTAGAAGCCATTTGTGTTGGTGCCTACAGTGCCTAGCAGTGGCACTGCTTTTTGACTTTAGTATTGTTTTCTTCCCTTCTTTATTCAGCATTCTACCCTGCCCTTTTGGTCCAGTTTTTTTTTCATTCAGTATGCTACTAAAGTAGGAACATTGGATGAACTGCTTTCTGCTACATATTTTAAATAAGGACTTTTATAACTGGGGTGTCTGGGTGGCTCAGTTGGTTAAGCATCTGCCTTTGGCTAAGGTCGTGACTTCAGGGCCCTGGGGATTGAGCCCCGCATTGGGTTTCCTGTTCAGCGGGGGTCTGCTTCTCCTTCTCCCTCTTCCATTCCCCCTGTTTGTGCTTCTCTGTCAAATAAATAAAATCTTTAAAAAAGACTTTTATAACTTAACAGAATAATTCAGGTGTAAATTGGTACATGACTGTTATTTTGGACGTAATTCATTAGAGCAGTGGTGGTATCATGTAGCCCATAGTTTCTTTAATATTTTGTATGTTGGGGTGCCTGGGTGGCTTAGTTGGTTAAGTGTCTGACTTCGGCTCAGGTCAGGATCTCAAGGTCCTGGGATTGAGCCGCTGGGGAGTCCGCTTCTCCCTCTCTTTCCCCCCCTCCACCTCCTTGTGTGCATGTGCTTTCTCTTTCAAATAAATAAAATCTTTAAAAAATATATTTTACATGTTCCTCCAGAGAAATGCTGACAGACCAACAACATTTTCTGAATGACTCCAGTGTAGTAATATACAATTCTCAGTTTTACAAAATCCTAGGTTTCTCTGGTTACTTCAGTGTTGTGAAACTCAAGGCACTCAAGATAAAATTTTAATTTACCCTAAGAAATAAGTCCATATAAAAAGATGTAAGGTACAGAGCTAAAATACTGTACAATATCTGCAGTCACTTCTTTCAGTATGAACTAGAGAGAGAAAGTGAAACGTTTGTACGTTAGAGAAGATGAGTCAGATTGTCTTGTCTTCTCTTTAAAATGTGCTAGTATACAATAGTATTACCGTTTAGTACCATGTGTGAAATACCTGGGGCTGTAGTTGAAATGAGATAATTTAGTGGCCAAATGTATCTGAACTCTTGGAAATAATGTGACTTACAATATATCCAAATATAGTAAAAATCTGAAAAACCAGCATTTTGTATTCCAGAAAATCCTGGTGGTATGGCATCTATGTGCTTAATGTTAGGTGTACAAAGAGATTTTATTATAAAATATTTGTGGATTGGTGGAGTACATTTATTAGAACTGTTTGGCTTGCTGATGATGCTGACAAACTGGTACATCCATCGATCTATCTTTTTTTTTTTTTTTTTTTTTT
>NW_023220125.1:0-8094 GCF_002007445.2 Ailuropoda melanoleuca | reverse complement strand
TTTTTTTTTTTTTTTTTTTTTTTTTTTTTAGTAAGCTCTGTGCCCAGTTATGGGGCTTGAACTCATGACTCTGAAATCAAGAGTCACATACTGTACCACTGAGCCAGCCAGGTGCCCCAAGTCGTGGTACATCTTAACTTGAATGGAAGAGTATTTCTTACCATTCTTGATATGTTTACCATTTTATGTAATGCAGTTTGGAAGTCAAATACTATATTTGGTTGTGATTATCTCAAAGTATTTTGACTTTTTATTTTTTATATAATTTACAATGGCCCCAAAGTGATGGCAAAGATGTAGTATGGATTAATTTTAGTCATACCACCAGAAACCAGTGCAAATAAAGTGACTTGAACAAGATGAAAACAGAAATATGACCAATCAGAATTTCAGGATAGGTCATCTACATTGCCTAATATTAATTTTTATATGTAAAGCTAAAGTTTATTTACTTTAAATAGGAAAAGAAACTTGCACTTCAGATTTGCTAGATTCCCTTTCAGTATCAGCAGTCCCCGTTAGAATGCAACACAACTTCCACGTTAATTTGATTAGTAAATTCTTTTTTACCAATCATTTCTGCGGCATTGAAGAATTCATATTTCTGCTTATATTTGTGGGCCTTCCTTCCTTCCTTCTTGTTAGTTTTTATTTTAGTTCCGGTTGGTTACCATACAGAGTTACTTTAGTTTCACGCTAATGTCATTCCACACTTCATACATCAGCTGGTGCTTATCACAACAAGTGCACTCCTTAACCCCCATCCCCCACCCTCCTCCCCTTTAGTCACCATCAGTTTGTTCTCTAAGGTTAAGAATCCGTTTTTCAGTCTCTCTTTTTCTTTGTTCTTTTTTTAAAAATATTTTTTTTATTTATTTATTTGAGAGAGAGAGTGAAAGTGAGAGAGATCNCAAGTGCACTCCTTAACCCCCATCCCCCACCCTCCTCCCCTTTAGTCACCATCAGTTTGTTCTCTAAGGTTATGAGTCCGTTTTTCAGTCTCTCTTTTTCTTTGTTCTTTTTTTAAAAATATTTTTATTTATTTATTTGAGAGAGAGAGTGAAAGTGAGAGAGATCCAGAGGGAGAGGAAGAAGCAGACCTCTCTGATGAGTGGAGAGCCTGATGCGGGGTCGATCCTAGGACCCCGCAATGATGACCTGAGCTGAAGGCAGACGCTTAACCAAGTGAGCCACTCAGGTATCCCCGTTTTGATTTTTGCATTCCACATGAGTGAAATCATATGGTATTTTTCTCTGGCTGACTTATTTTGCTTAGCATTGTATTCTCTAGCTCCATCCATGTCATGGCAAATGGCAAGATTTTTTTTTTTCANTATGGTATTTTTCTCTGGCTGACTTATTTTGCTTAGCATTGTATTCTCTAGCTCCATCCATGTCGTGGAAAATGGCAAGATTTTTTTTTTTCGATNTTTTTTTTTTTCATGGCTAGATAATACTGCTGTGTGTGCACCACATTTTCTTAAGGTAATGTGCAATAGCCTCCAGCAGGCTGAAAACTGAGCCTGGGCTGTGGTGGATTAGCAGGTATTCTGACTTTTGCTTTAGGCCTTCCTTATTCTTGCGAAGTAAATATACCTGGTTGCATATTTTCTTGAGATGGAAGGTTGTGTTTAAGTGAGTCAGAATTTGGAATTTGAGAATGTTAGTCTTCACTATATCAGTTTATCTAATTGTCCTTTGCTTTATTCTGCAAATAATTTGAAGCTTTTTATCTTTCAACCAAAATCATTCACCATCTGTCCATCCATCTCATGTGTAGGATTCACTGTAGATTTGAGGCCTCATCACTCACTTCCAGAGGTCCAAGTTTTCCAGTATATTGATGATTTTGGGGAGAGAAACTGTTTCTAAGATTGCTTTTAATGTTCCAGACCCCTCCCATTCTGTGTTGGAGAGGTTGAAATGGTGAAATTATGAAGCCAGCAGTTAGTGCTCAGGGAGTTGGGTTCCCTATTTACTGAAATACCTTTGAATATGTCTCCCTTAATAATAATTAATTTCATATGAAAACACTTGCAGGGGCACCAGGGTGGCTCAGTCAGTTAAGCATCAATCTTTGGCTCAGGTCATAATCTCAGCATCCTGGGATGGAGCCCCATGTGGGGCTCCCTGCTCAGGGAGGGTCTGCTTCTCTCTCTCCCTCTGTCCCAGCCTCTGCTTGTGCTCTCACACGCTCTCTCTCTCTCAAATAAATAAAATATTTAAAAATAAAAACAAACCCAAAACCCACTTGCATTTAGGCACCTAAGTGTATGTGTAGAGTCACATAAAAGCTAGAGATACACAGAAAGGAGTAGTGATTTTTATATTTATTACTGCTCAAAAAGATTATGGATACTGAATTTAGAATTTTTAAAAAAATTTGAGTCAGGACATGTAATATTTATGTATCCTTTTCATTGTTTTCTTTTCCTAGACCTTTATTGTCCCCTACCATTTTTTGTGTTTGTTTCTTTGGTTTTCAAATATTGATAAAGTCTTTCCTCTATTAATGCTCTGAATGATAAAATGAGTAAAGCCAGTGTGGTATGTTAGTTCAGATCTTGTGTTCTAATCTTAAGCTGCTTGGAATCAAATCTTGGTCATGCCGTGAATGGAGTGTGACTTATCCAGTCATTGCTCTACAGTTTGCACTGTTAGATTATTTCAATGCCTTCTTTAAAAAATAAAGTACTAGTGTATATCAAATGTGTGCATATATGTTTTCCATATTAATAAATTTCCTAAAAGTACGAAAGGTGTGAAACTTTTTAAAGTTTTTTAATACATATGTCACATTGACATTGCTGTCAGATGTGTTCTCTCATAACGGAATAACATTCTTTAAGAGTTTAAAATAGCGGGGCGCCTGGTTGGCTCAGTCGTTAAGTGTCTGCCTTCTGCTCAGGACGTGATTCCGGCATTCTGGGATCGAGCCCTACATCAGGCTCCTCCGCTGGGAGCCTGCTTCTCTTCCTCTTCCACTGCCCCTGCTTGTGTTCCCTCCCTCGCTGGCTGTCTCTCTCTCTCTGTCAAATAAATAAATAGAATCTTTAAAAAAAAAAGAATTTAAAATAGTTTTATCACAGAGCTAGCAGTTTGGTGAGTGTTTTCCTCTTGCTAATTATTGAGAAGAAACTTAATTTTTGATGGGCTTTATTTAAATGCATTCAACAAGTTTGTGTTGTAAGAGTTTTAGTAGAAATAGCATTTAGGTAAAATTAAATATAGACCTACCAACAGCCATTGGCTGGCATTGTATTTTCTTTGGGGGTCACCTCTTTTTTTTTTTTTAGAGATTTTATTTATTTATTAGAGAGCAGGAGCGGGAGAAGCAGGCTCCCCACTGAGCAGGGAGAGTGATGCAGGGCCAAATCCCAGGACTCTGGGATCATGACCTGAGTGGAAGGCAGACGCTTAACCGGCTGAGCCACCCAGGTGCCCCTAAGATTTTATTTTTTCAAGTAATCTTTACACCCAACGTGGAGTTCGAACTCACAACCCCAACCGAGATCAAGACTCACATGTTCTTCTGACTCAGCCAGCCAGGCACCCAGAGGTCACCTCTTGATAATTCAGTTTTCTTTATAAAACGGGAAATTTTCTGTACTTAACTTGTTTCTTAGAGAGGCAGTAACTAATTTTATTTCTATGGAAGGAAAATTTTTGTAGTCACTTAATAAGTTGTAGTTAGTGAAAGTAATATTATTGATGAATTCTCTGGTCAAGTCTTACAAAAGGTAAGGAGAAAAATGTTAGGATTCAAAGTGTTATACAATCTTTGCTTAAAACGTGGCTCTCTGTAATTTCCATGGAAGCAAGCTTTGGAGTAGCTATTTCTGTATATTACAGAGTTCACTACTGTTTATTTCTTAATGGCCTAAACTTTTAATTTACACATTTTGAGAAGAAATTTTGATAGTGTTATACTTCTGAGCCTTATAAAAACAACTTTATTGAAGTATAATTTACATACAATACATGACACAGATTTTAAGTGTACAGTTGAGTTTCAGTAACAGTATACACCTATGTAACTACCATCCCAAACAAAATACAGATCATTTTCATTCCTCCAGAGTCATTCATGCTCCTTTGAGTCATATCTGCCCCTGTACACACCTACCCTATGCAATCACTGATCTGATTTTTGTACAGATGAGATTTGTCTGTCTTAGAAAATAAATAGAATCATACAGTATATATTCTTTTATGCCCTTCCCACCCTAATATAGTGTATGGGAATATATTTTGTCTAGTCCGAGGAATTGTGTAGTACCACGATCAATTTCACTTCTGTTGAGCTGTGTATGTCTTTGCCACCTTCAGTAGCTCCACACTTAGGTTTGGGTGTTGGCAGTTCTGTGCTAACTTAAAAGATTGCTTCTGGCTCTTCACTTCATGCCAGATAACTACTACATACTGCTATATTTCTTGCCATTTTACCTGTATTTTTATCTTTCACAGTCCAGCTCTATTAAACTTTTCAAACTTCCCAGTTTGGTGGTACATGATAAACCACATAATCTATGCTTATATTTGTTTAGCAGAATGGTGAACACAGGTTGCTGATAAGCATTGCAGATGTGTGTCTGCAGGAGTGGACTACCTTCCTGCACCCTTATCCCTGCTGCTCTTACCACATGTCCTTTGGCCTTCATTCCATGTGTCACTCTTATTTTGCCCCCTAATTCTCTAAGATGTTCTATCGGCCAATTTATCTTCCATCAGCTTTTGTAGTTCATCACATTCAATTATCTCTAACCCTTTCCCCCTACTCACCCCAAACACACACCCCAATGCTCCTGTCTCTCAGGCTGTGATTGATTTCCTCTCCTGCCAGCTTCCCCTGTAATCTAGGCTGCTCTGTCAGATTTTAATGCTGGAGAAAGAAGCCTAAATTGTACTTTGTGCGGCCTGACTTGTTTCTCAACATCCAGCCAAGGCTTCTTTGAAAACATCCAGTGGGGAGGAGAAGAGCAGGCTTGCATCATTCCTGTGGGTTGTGGCTGCAGGGTCTTTCGCTGGTTTTAAAAACAGCTCACTGCCTGACATTCAAATGACCCTGGAAACAATTACTTTGCCTGTATGAGTTGTAATAGTTAATACACCATCACTACCCACTGTTTAGTTATTATTTAGCAGAATTATGATCACAGACATCATTAAATATATGCCACATTACGACCTCTGTTAGTTTATTTGACTGATACAGTGACCTTTGTAAATGCTTTGTTTACGTAGTTTGTTGCTGATGTTGCACAGTTAAGTGCTTACAGCAACTTGAAGAGAATCTTGGTAAACATGACAGTATTGATGATCTTTGACTATTGATCATATCCCTGATCATTTATTACACATGTTGCTAGCTTTCTGAGTGCTAGATCTCTTTTTGCTAAAGTTGGGGTAAAAGAAACAGAAATTTGAGTGACTTTTTAATGTCAGGCTCTTAATATACCTTATTTCAGTTTTTAGAGCAACTCTGATGTGTAGATAGCATTGTTATTTCTTTCACAGATCAGGAAACTGAAGCTTAAATTAATTAATTGAACTGTTCTGGTCTTGAGGATATTTGGTTTCTTGAGCTATTTTAAATGAAGGTAGATATCTGCCTTGCAAGATTTGTTGGGAAGGTGGTAAATATTGTATATGTAAAGTATCAAGCATATAGTGCCTGACACTGAAATTATTACACAGACATGTTTCCTGTTCTCGGGTAAATTTATGGTCTAGAACATCTTTAAAACATCCTAGCCTTTGTTTGAATTTGTTCATCTCTAAAGGTAGTTCATTCCGTCTTGAGTCACAGCATGAAATTATTTGTATATAGATTTTGAATAACTGCCATCAGTGCTTTGCTTTTGTATACTACTGTTAAACTTGAACTCAGTAAATTAAAATATGAGCATTAAAAAGCCACATATCCATTTGAATGGTATCGTTGGTATCGTTGGAGCTTTACTTCAAAGTGAAAAACAACCACAGACACGACCACAGCCCATTTCCTGATATTTTTTCGAAGACTACCCTCCACCCTTCTCCTCTCACTCTGTAACAGTTCATTGAGATGTTCACACCCCATGCAATTCACCCATTTAAGCATACAATTCAGTGGTTTTAGTATATTCTCAGAGATTTGCAACCATTAATCGCCACAATCAATTTTAGAACATTTTTCGTCACCCCTTTAAAAAAACCCAAACATTTGGTAGTTACTACTCTTCTCTCCTCCCCACCCCATTATCTGGAAACCAGGAATCTACCTTCTGCCTCTGGATTTGCCTGTTCTGGACATTTCCTATAAGTGGAATCCTTCAAAATGCAGCCTTTATAGCGGACTTCTTTCACTTAGCTAATGTTTTTAAGGTTTATCCATGTTGTACAGGTATTAGTACTTCATTCCTTGATTGCCAGGTAGTATTGCTTTGTATGGATTTAATCACATTTTGTGTATCCATTCATCAGTTGATAGACATTTAGGTTGTTTCCACTTTTGACTGTTATGAATACTGCTGCTTACCTTATAATTCATATATAGGTTTTTGTGTAAGCATAGGTTTTCATTTCTCTTGAAGAACTAAAAAGTGCCTGCACATTTAATATTCCCACCAGGAGTATATGAGGGTTCCAGTCTGTCCATATCCTCACCAACACTTGTTATTATCTATATTTTTTATTACAGCTTTCATAGACCTTTACATATTGGCCTTGATGACAGTTAGATGCTTTAGTGATGTCTATAAATGTGACATGCTCTGCATAGCGTTTTTCCTGGTACTTCTGATTGCCCAAGTGCTGCACTGACTTTGGGGAGGAACACTTATGTCATTGGCAAACTGGAGGGTTAATTCTTTGACCTCATACGAATGATATCACTCACTGGTTAAGTATGTGTGAGAAGGCCTAGTATTGCTGTATCTTAAAAATCTTTAGAGATGCTTTTCATAAGTAGTTTATTTCAGTAATAGTTAATAGATTCAAATAGGAATGCCATTAGTATTTTCCTCAGTTTGAGGAAAATTTATATTTGGAATTGATGAAGGTATTTTAAACTTTGTCAGTAACCCATATCAATTTGAATCATGTGGTGATTTGGTCAGAGAAGTTAAAATGAACTGTTGTTGAGCATTAGACTGATACTTTCCCCTTGCCATTACGTTGTTAATTTTTTAAAGTTTGTTTGTTTGTTTAAACTATCTCTACACTCAATGTGGGACTTGAACTCATGACCCCGAGATCGACCCCCAAGATCGAGTCTCATGTTCCTCCCACTGAGCCAGCCAGGTGCCCTGCTTTGTTATTGTTAATATCCCAAACACTATTAAATGCATTCTCAAGGGGATGATATTTCCCCCAAGGGGTTGAAAATTGTTTCTTTTGGGTGTCTTCTTATCTGTGGGCCTCTAAAGGGCCTCTAAACTGATACATAGTATACCTATGAAACTAAAATTTTATGGTTTGGGATGATTAGGAAAATACCATCTAAGTAAGTTTCTTAAGTAAGGGGGTGGTAATGAAAAACAGGTTGAGAAATACTTTTCTACTGCATAAAACAGATGCTAGAATATTTGATCATTAGAGATCATCTAGTTGGACCACACTGAACAGTGTTTGAATAAGGTACTGAAGTGGAACAGCTTTACTTCTTTGAATAAAATGAGTGCCTACTATGTGCTAAGCACTCTGCTATCCAGGAGGATAAAAAATGAAAAGACCCTTTGCTTTTCTTGGGGGAAGTCTTTTATATTAGTTTACATGGAGTGATTATTGCTTTAGTTCAAGGAGGTATATTCAGGGTGAGTGGGAGAGCACATAGGAAGAACCATGTAAGTCGGATTGAGAGAGAAAGGGAAGGGTCCAGAATGAGTATGGTACGTAAGCTCTGAGCCTTGATGTACCTCTCTAGGCTGCTGTAGTAGAATTTGTTTTTCAAACTTCAATATGTTTAGCAACCACTAGATTGCTTGTTTAAAATGCAGCTTCTGGGGCGCCTGGATGGCTCAGTCAGTTAAGTGTCTGCCTTCTTCGCAGGTCATGATCCCTGGGTCCTGGTATCTAGCCCCAAGTTGGGTTCCCTGCTCAGCAGGGAGTCTG
>NW_023220124.1:0-669 GCF_002007445.2 Ailuropoda melanoleuca | reverse complement strand
TTTTTTTGTGGAGTCTTTTGGGTATGCTATATAGAGTATCAGGTCACCAGCAAATAGTAAAAGTTTTACTCCTTCCTTGCCTTTTTGCGTGCCTTTTATTTCTTTTTGTTATATGATTGCTGTGGCTAGGACTTCCAGTACTATGTTAAATAACTGTGGTGAGAGTGGACATCCTGTCTTATTCCTGACTTATCGAGAAAAAGCTCTCAGTTTTTCCCCATTGAGAATGATATTAGCTCTGGGTTTTTGTTTTTGGGTTTTTTTTAATATATGGCCTCTATTACGTTGAGGTATGTTCCCTCTAAACCTACTTTGTTGAGGGTTTTTTATCATGAATGATTTTGTACTTTGTCAAATGCATTTTCTGCATTTATTGAAATGATCATATGGTTCTTATTCTTTCTTTCATTGATGTGATGGAATCATATTCATTGATTTGTGAATATTGAACCATCCTTGCAATCCAGGAATAAATCCCATGTGATTGTGGTGAATGATTTTTTTAATGTATTGCTAGATTTGGTTTGCTACTATTTTATTGAGAATTTTTGCATGTTCATCAGAACTACATTCCTGTAGCTCTCTTTTTTAGTGGAGTCTTTATCTGGTTTTGGTATCAGGGTAATGCTGGCCTCATAGAATGAATTTGGATGTTTTCCTTCCTTTTCT
>NW_023220123.1:0-669 GCF_002007445.2 Ailuropoda melanoleuca | reverse complement strand
TTGCTGCCATCGAGGAATAGATTGATGGGAAAGAGACTAGTGGCTGGGAGTCCAGGGTGGTGTTTGTGGCACGATCCTGGGTCAGAGGTGTTGGGAATGAACCAGGAGTCTTGGTTGGGACAGAAGAAAGGGTGTGGATAGGAGAGACGTCCAGAAGGCTGAGTTGACAGGATGTATGGCTTCCGGGCTGTGTAGAAAGGGGAGGCAGAGAGGGGCAGGGAAAAGGGTATCTCCAGCAGGTAGAACAGTGCCTGGCATATTGTAGAAGCTTAATTTAAAAATTAATTAATTAATTAAAATAAGTTTTTTTTTTAAATGAACAGTCCTAGCAGGCAGATGCTATTATGATCTCCCTTTTGTAAACGACGATACCAAGGACAGATAAAGTTCAGTAACTTACCCAAGTGGAAGGCCCAGGATTGTGTGTGTGTGTGTGTGTGTGTGTGTGTGTGAGAGAGAGAGAGAGAGAGAGAGAGGAAGGGAGGGAGAGAGAGAGACAGAGAGGAAGGGAGGGAGAGAGAGAACCATTAACTTAGCAAGGTGCAAGTTGAGCTTTGAGACATCAGCAGGCTCCAAATCGTGGAGGCCCCCTAAGGAATTTAGGATAAGCATGGAAATGTATGTCCCACATTTCTGTTTCCAGCCTAGAACCTCTCCCTGACCTGCTGA
>NW_023220122.1:0-669 GCF_002007445.2 Ailuropoda melanoleuca | reverse complement strand
CATGTTCTTCTCATGGAAATAAAAGACTACTCTAACTCTACAAATATCTTTCCACGAAAAACAAAACAAATTTTACCCAGGCATTTGCAAGTACTTTAAAAAATACATATGTATGCTGCTGAAAAGAAAATGAGACTGACACTAATAATACATTATATGTTAATTAACTGAATTTAAATTTTTAAAAATGAGACATTAAAAAAAAAACCCAACACAACAACAACTTGTATTACCATTTATAGCTCAAACAAGTACCGAGTGGATAAACTTGAACACTCCCTGCATTACAAGAAAGTAAACTTGCCACCCTTCCCTGTCTCTCACTGAAGATCAGAAAACATTCATCCATTCCTGATAGCGGGTTTTAACCTGTTTATTAAAGCTTCTGCAGGACTTGTGAAAGAGAAACTAAATCCTCTATTCCTAAGTAGACTCAAGGAGAATACAGAAAAGTACTTAATGTGGTAAAAACACTGAAATAAGCCTGGAGAAGACAGAAACACTCCAATTCCTGAACTCAAGAATGTAACCCAAAGTAAGTTCTAACTATTTACTGAAGGAATAAATAATACAGCCTCAACAAGGTCCTCAGGAGAATAATATTTTACCTAGCACAATGAAAGGTCTAACAATTTTTTAAAAGAATTTATTTATTTATTTATTTATTTA
>NW_023220121.1:0-708 GCF_002007445.2 Ailuropoda melanoleuca | reverse complement strand
TTAGATGATTTTATGTTAATTGCATTTTGCCTGAGAGTCACAGTAGATTATTAATGAAGCAAAAGAAAAACCAAACTAGACCTGGATGCATCTGGATTGAGGAAAGAAAGATGTTGGCATTTTTGTCTAGTGGAAGTAGGTACTTAATCTACTGCAGCTTCTTATCTCTGTTTATCATGGTAGATGGAGAGTTGGGTCTAGTCACAACTGCCACAAGGTTAGGCTTCAGCAAGTCATTTCTACTCTCTGGGTCTCATATTCCTAACCTGTAAAATTAGGGAAATGAGAATATACAGGTGTTTTTCTAACTGATGCTCTGTGATTCTANATTCTAGCATTGGCCCGACACACATGTGCACATGCACACATATGCATACAAAACACACAATTTATTTTTCCACAGACTAAATATAACAAAAACGTACATTTGAACATTTTGAACTTTTGGATGACAAATTTACATGATGACGTGATCCCACTGGATCCACTTTCTAGCTTCCTAGCTTGCTGGGTTCAGCTATTCATTATTCCATGGGACACCAAACTGGTAAGAAGAGCCGTTCTGGCAGAGATGGGGTTTGCATCTTTAAGGGAAAAGAGGAGATAAATTGGTGGGGCAGGGGAAATAAGACAGTCGAAACCTAGCAGAAGAAAGTTCAGAATTTATTACAGCACCTCTTGAGGATGATGGGAGACTGGTTTATAATG
>NW_023220119.1:0-669 GCF_002007445.2 Ailuropoda melanoleuca | reverse complement strand
TGTATATCTACATATATATGTATGTAGGTACCTATCTATCTGTATTAGGGTTCTCCAAAGAAACAGAACCAACAAAAAGTGTGGGTAGGGAGGGAGGGAGAGACAGAGATTATTTTAAGGAATTGGCTCACATGATTATAGAGGCTGAGAGTATGAGGTAAACCAGCAACCTGGAGACTTAGGGAAGAGTTGCAATCCTAGTTCAAAAGCAGTTTGCTAAGAGAATTCCTTCTCATTCAGGGAAGGTCAGTCTTTGGTCTATTAAGACCTCCAACTGATTGATGAGTCCCACCCACATTGTGAAGGGGCAGCTGCCTTACTCAGAATACACTGATTTAAATCTTAATCTCATCCAAAAAACACCTTTCCTAGAAACATTCAGAAAAAGGTTTGACAAAATATCTGGGCACATGGCCCAGCCAATATGACATATAAAATTAACCATCATCTACATATAAATCTAGACCAATGAGTCACAAAGAATCTGTGACCCAAAAAGAAAGGTGCTAAATTGGGTTTTTACCTAGTGATGATTCTTTGACTTGGGCTATTAAGATTATTCTGGGGAGTGTGGGAGAATCCAACAGCTCTAATGAGGAGTGGAGTCAAGTCCTGCCTTCCATCCTGACTCCTTCCGGACACTTGAATTGAGGGGAGTAATTGCTCCAG
>NW_023220118.1:0-669 GCF_002007445.2 Ailuropoda melanoleuca | reverse complement strand
GTGGGACTTGATCCCGGAACGCCGGGATCACGCCCTGAGCCGAAGGCAGACGCTTAACGACTGCGCTACCCTGGCGCCCCTGACAGTTATTGTTTTTAATAGTAATGTAAGTCAGTCTGTGTTGGGAGACAAGAGGTATCCAATACCATTTTATCCTGAGCCCTCAAATTAAGGTTTCTATTTTTTCCCCTGGTCATCCTCATTTCCGTCTGAAGGTTGTGCTGAAGTTTCCAAGACTACTATCAGCAGCGGTGTGGTGCACGTTTTGGGAAATCTTACCTTAGGTGGTCAGAAAGGGGCTGTGGTTCCAGAACGGACCCTCCCAGTGGTTGTGGTAGCAAGGAATGGAGGTGTGCACGATCCTGGTAGAGAGAGCGCAGAACCAAGAGCCAGGTGCTAAGGAGCACTGGGGAACATTGGTTTCTTATCCACTGATGGAAATTCCTCCTTTTAACCTGGAGTCCTTAAGTAAAGACTGGATGGCCAGATTGGCAAAGCTGGATGCTGTTTGGGATGTTTTTGAAGGACAGGTTTTCAATATGTGTTCTAGGCTTTCAGAATATCTCTTTCCTTTTTTTGGTCTTTTTTTTTAAGATTTTATTTCTTTTTTTTTTTTTAATGATTTTTTATTATATTATGTTAGTCACCATACAGTACATCCCCGGATTC
>NW_023220117.1:0-669 GCF_002007445.2 Ailuropoda melanoleuca | reverse complement strand
GTGTCTAACTTAGAATCCAGAATGTCAGAGCTGGAAGGAAATTGAAAGATCAGTGAAGTCTGAAGGAAGCCCAAATTTCAGCCCCTGAAACCAGAGCTCTGAGCCCCAAAGTGTGATGCGTAGTATTCAAAACAAACAGAGTCCCTGGTCTTTCCCCTAAACTGCTTCAAGCAGATGGAGCAGCAACAGAAGAAGCAGTGTTCCTCTGGCCTGTTAGGCAGGCCCAGTATTTTTTTAATCATCTTCAAAAGAAGAGAAGTGGGGAGAGCAACTTCCCGCCCCCCCCCATTCTTCCTCATGCAATCCAGGTTCTTCCCAAAGGACACTGGCTGCAAAGAGGTGCGCCAAAACAGTGTTTCTAACATATACCCTTTATGATTTCATCAGCACTTATTCAAGGTGCCCTGCCTTTAAATAACTTACTATGAAGTTCAAGTTTCAGAAAGAAGGAAAGAAAAGACATTTTTATGACCCTAAACAAATACTTGTCCACACAGGTTATTCTCTTGAGAAACTGCCCTGATTTGCATCGACTTTTTCTTGCTTCCCGCAGGCAAAACCCTGCCGGCATCGGCCTGTAGAATCCTGCTTCCGAGCCCAAGAATGTGTCAGGGCTGCTTTGCAATCATTCTCAACCACATTTGACTTTTTAAAAAAAAAAAAAAAAAA
>NW_023220116.1:0-669 GCF_002007445.2 Ailuropoda melanoleuca | reverse complement strand
ATAGGGAGGACCTAGCTATGAGAAGAAAAACATCATATGCAACAGCCTTCTATGGGATTTATTGAATTCCAGGAACTGAAGGAAAGTCATTAAAGTCAGGACATAAAAAGTAAGGAAGAGATTAGATGGATGTGAGACTGGAGATGTAGGAAGGAGAAAGATCACGCATTGCTTCTGTAGCAACCAAAGGGGTTTGGAATTTCTTTTTCTTTGTGCAATGGGCTACTTGGGGCATTTAGTAGGAGTGTGAAAGGATATGATTTCTATAAACATGGTGAACAATGGACAGTATTATAGATTAAAATATAGAATAGATTAGATGAAGCAGGAGTGATAAACAATACAAGTCAGGGGGCTATGAAGATATTCTGGAAAGAGAGAATGATTATCTGGATTAGGGGTCTGGAAGGAAAAACAAATGCCTAATGGCCTGGGGGTCTCTCAGTTAAAAATGCATGGATCTAAAAATGTCTTTGCCATGTGCTATATTGTGACATTTATCTCTACGTATTTTCAGAGAAACTCAAATTTACCATAGACAAACTAGTAGTGTTGTAAGTCAAGGTGCCTGGGGAAGAGATTCTGAGTCTTTGAGCTTATGTGAGAGGACTCAGGATCAAACATTGTGCCAGAGGAAGGAAACAGGATTGAACATTTGTATAAGAATGA
>NW_023220115.1:0-669 GCF_002007445.2 Ailuropoda melanoleuca | reverse complement strand
AAAGATATTGCATATAATTTTTGCATTTAATTATGCATTAACACCTTGTGCTATACCAATATCCAGCTACAAATCATGTTTCGATACAAGAGAAAACAGGACATAGAGGAGATGACTGTGGGAACACAAGTATACCGGGGGTCAGGAGGGTCCTGAGGAAATAAACACATCACTCAGTGAACTGGTACAACTTATAAAAGTGATCTCATGAGAAAGAGATTCAAAGTCGGACTACCCTATTTGAACTCATGAGGTTTTTTAGAGCTCTGTTCATTTTCAAAGTGAAAGAGTTCCAAACATAGGCTTCTGCCACCTTTAGGGATTAAAATATTCATCCCAGTGAGAGGATAGAGCAGCCTTGAACAAAATCAACCACTTGTGGTTAGCAGAGAGAATGCTGAGGTCTTTACCTTGTTTGCTTCCAGTGCCATATTCATTCAGCCTTCTGAATATTAAACATGGGAAAATTGTCAATTATATGTATGTTTAAAAATTAATTGATCTCTGGCTCCTGGGACCAGGTATTACTTTCAGTAATTTTCCCCTCATTTCATGTTTATAAAAAGTTATCTACAATGCACTATTTCTTAAGTTCTGTTAAGTCTAGTGCTTTCCCTGCTCACCACAGTGTTAGAACTCACATCTGGAGAGCTGTGGGATGATGGAAGT
>NW_023220114.1:2008-2893 GCF_002007445.2 Ailuropoda melanoleuca | reverse complement strand
GTGGCTTGTTTTGTTCACTGTTGGATGCCAGTCCTTAAAACAGTATTTGCCACAGAGGAGGCATGAATAATGTTTGCTGAATAGATGAAAAGATGGACTGCCCTAATTCTTCAGAGGCATGTCAAAGAAATCCACATTCTGGTCTGCCCCAGTGATGGCATTTACAAGGACTTCTTTGTTATTCCACCTAATTGGCAGTAACAGAAATTTCTGAGGTTCTGTGCTAGTCCCAGGCATGCACAAGAAAAATTATGGACAAATCCTCAAAGAATACACATTCTGACCCTGAAAAAGACACTCTAATTGAATTATCAAAATAGAGTATATTTGTGAGGGAGGTTGTTTCCATTTGAACAGAAAATTCGTTCATGTTGAAGAGCTCTGAGGAAGCATATCCTTGAAAGGAAATGGGGCCAAGATTGCAGGGTAGCAGAGACAGAAGTGGGCCCTAGAGCTGATGACGGGGATTCAAGTTCAATCTCACTGCTTACAACTGTCAGAAGACCTTACACAAGTTACTCAATTATGTTAAATCTTGTAAAAGAAGAATAATAATTGTAAGTACTAGAGAGGGCTGTTGGAAAGATTGAAGGATATTTTTATAAACTAGTGTTGGAGGACTGGACACATGAAAGATGCTCATGACGTCAGGGGCCCTCAATTTCAGAGAGTGCAAGTATCGCCGGCCATGGAGGTCAAGCTGTAGCTTCTTGCTTCTTGTCCCTTCGAGATTCTAAATTGAGTAAGTCAGTTTCAAGGAATGTCAGAATGCCATTATTAGAACTTATTAGGACAGTTATAGAATGATAGCTGTCCTACTTTGTAGAGGTGTGGTGATTAAAGAACTAATGTACATTTGCATACAGGTGTTTTGCAGGAGAGTCT
>NW_023220114.1:0-1818 GCF_002007445.2 Ailuropoda melanoleuca | reverse complement strand
AAGATTGAAGGATATTTTTATAAACTAGTGTTGGAGGACTGGACACATGAAAGACGCTCACGACATCAGGGGCCCTCTATTTCAGAGAGTGCAAGTATTGTCGGCCATGGAGGTCAAGCTGTAGCTTCTTGCTTCTTGTCCCTTCGAGATTCTAAATTGAGTAAGTCAGTTTCAAGGAATGTCAGAATGCCATTATTAGAACTTATTAGGNGACCTTATTAGGATTGTTATAGAATGATAGCTGTCCTACTTTGTAGAGGTGTGGTGATTAAAGGAACTAATGTACATTTGCATACAGGTGTTTTGCAGGAGAGTCTATTTTGGGAAGCGATGTGGACTCCTTAGCATGAGATCCAGGGTCAGACAGACCTGAGATGAATTCTGATCCCAACTCTTTATAAACTGGCCACCTTGGAATATTTAGTTATTCCCCCTGAGAATCAAATTCCTCATGGGTAGTATCATGCACTTCTCATCTGAAAGAACACATTTCTATAAGATTGTGGGGCTATTTACTAGACCCAATGTATCTTTAAGGAGATTAAGAGAGTGTTTGACATCTAATAATGGTTATTGTGTGTTGAGCATTAACTATTTTGTTGGTTATTAATGTCATATGATCGTGATGTCTACAATTGTTAATATTATACAAAAGAGTGGAGATAAGAAAATTGATGGCAACATAGTCCCTTTTACCTTTGCTGTTTTCCTCTGCTAGTCAAGCATACTCTCCTTTGGCACTGGCTTCTCTTGATGACTCTGATTGTCAGTCTTCTGTTGACTTCTTTATTTCTCTGTGTTATGTACTATGGCTTTAAGAATATTATGGATGTTTTCGGGTCATTGGTGTCTTTGGGAACCTGAACTCTGTGGATCTTGAAAATACTCAAATCCCCAGCACAAACATGCAGAACAAAATTGTGCACGTATTTCCACTGTGTTTCCTTGGGACTGAAACATGGATGCTAGGTCACAGGTTCAAGTGTTACTGTAAGAAAGGAATTCTCTGCTAGCCAATCTTATCCAGAGGCTATGGCAACCTGCCAGTATCAATAAGCTGTTGTCTTAACATTCTTCTTAAATGTGCCTTCTGAGAAAAATCATGAGACTCTTAATCATATGGAAAAAACTGAGGGTTGCTGGAGGGGAGGCGGGTAGGTGGATGGGGTAACTCGGTGATGGGTGCTAAGGAGGGCACGTGATGTAATGAGCACTGGGTGTTTTAAGCAACAGTTGAATCACTGAACTCCACTTCTGAAAGTAATAATACACTATGTGCTTATTAATTGAATTTAATTAAAAAAAATGAGCCACTGAATAAAGGAAAAAAAAAAGTGTCTTCTGTGTTCCCACCCCCTGGGACAAACACACATTTAAAAGAAATTACACTTC
Organism: Ailuropoda melanoleuca; assembly: GCF_002007445.2. Taxonomy (NCBI): domain Eukaryota; kingdom Metazoa; phylum Chordata; class Mammalia; order Carnivora; family Ursidae; genus Ailuropoda; species Ailuropoda melanoleuca. Next base: position 426 of record NW_023220114.1, on the reverse strand, counting down.
TCATGATTTATTTTGAGCTTGAGTCTAGATGGCTCTCATCTTCGGCCTCAGAGCTCTTGAGATCATCACAAAACTTACTTTTTTGTGTGTCAATTGTATAGTTTTTTTTTTTCCATTCCTTCCCTTCTTGCAAATTGGCCTTTCCCACCACAAATAGCAGAACAAGCTATGCTGTGTTTCTTCCTCTCAGCTGTTGCAGAAACTGCTATAAGATATTGATAGGACTTGAAAAGGATGCTTTAGACTTTCCTCCGTATAGTAGAGTGTAAATGGCTGTTGAGCTGTCATGGGATAAAGCCAAATTTCTATGCCACCAGTAATACCCAAATCCCACAACTTATCAACATGCATCGGAAACCTGTACTCTGACCATGCTGGGCTCTAATACATTGATCTAACAGTGGTCACTCCTTTGGGTGGGGTCGG
>NW_023220113.1:0-669 GCF_002007445.2 Ailuropoda melanoleuca | reverse complement strand
CTGACTCTTCTATACCCCCTAGCACTACTGAGGTCCTGCTACTGACAAGAATCCCCAGCCTGTCCTTCTTTGGTTAAGCTACCTCCAGAATTTGCCAACAGCATCCTCCTGCAGGATGGAAGGAACTCAGCCCTACCCCTTTCTTGTGAGTCTTTGGAGGTGATCATTTTCCTACTCATAACCTCCTCCACTGTCTATGCCTCTACTCTTCTGCTCAGTTGTAGCTCAGCTTATTCCCAGAGCAGCTGCCCCTCGTCATCAGCCCCATCACCACAACTCAGGCAGCCTGCAGAGTCGAGCTGACCTGCCCCCGACCTTTAAAGTTACTTGTGACGGTGCATCTTTCTCCTTGGCTTCTGGACACGTTGGTATTTTGCCTACCTTCGGCAAGTGGATGACTTTCAGCGATCCCAGTTAAGAAAGTCTTAATGCTCTGTTCATCCAGGGAGCTGCTGAGATTTTAACTAATTTTTCTAGACATGATAAAAAGTGGGGCGTGATATTTCAGTTCTCAGAGCATGGTTTCGGAACACCTAAACTATATATAGTGTCATGGGCCAGCTTGGCGGTTGGATGCTGGCCTGGAAATACTAACTTCCTGCTGACAGCACTGTCTTCCTGCATTTTTTTTTTTTTTAAACCACTCCTCAACTTTGCTATTAGTGAGAG
>NW_023220112.1:0-669 GCF_002007445.2 Ailuropoda melanoleuca | reverse complement strand
GCTACGAATCATTATTATGATGTAAATGCCGTGCTGGGTAAGCTCAGCACTAAATACCCCCCTTTCCGCAGCCGATGCTCACACAACAATTACCCCAAGTGGCCTGTGCTCGCCTGTCCGTTTCCTTCCCCAGGCAGACGCAGGAGCTCGCCTCTCCTGACCCACCACCTTCCTGCAGGCTGGAGGGAGGAGACCCAGCTCCTCGGCGGCCCCGCCCTTAGCAGCCCAGTGCGTGGGCATGGTTCGTGCATCCGCGAGATGGACGCAGGGATCCTTCCCATCAGGATTGTCGTATCATTTCCCGTGAACTTATTTCTTTGCTTTAATGACCTACCTTCTTGCTCTAGGCCTTATAACCCTCAGATCAAAGTTCCAGTTAATTTCCAACTAGCTGAATCTATAATATTTAGACTGTGCAAGTTACAAAATGAATTTTCATAATTCTTATGAGGAATAGTTTACCAATTATCCTGCTGGAGCTAAAGATTATGATTTTATAAATATCATAATACTATAAATATGATAAATAATTTTTGTCATTTTAGTATAACAACGTACTATAATGTAACAGACTTTTTAGCATGACGATAAACCAGACTAATATAGGGGCGCCTGGGTAGCGCAGTCGTTAAGCGTCTGCCTTCGGCTCAGGGCGTGATCCCAGCGTTC
>NW_023220110.1:0-669 GCF_002007445.2 Ailuropoda melanoleuca | reverse complement strand
TCTAGGAGTTTTATGGTTTCAGGTCTCACATTTAGGTCTTTAATCCATTTTGAATTTATTTTTGTGTATGGCGTAAGAAAGTGGTCCAGTTTCATTCTTTTGCATATAGCTGTCCAGTTTTCCCAGCACCATTTTTTGAGGAGACTGTCTTTATCACATTGTAGATTTTTGCTTTCTTTGTCATAGATTAATAAACCATAGAAGTATGGATTTATTTCTGGGCTCTAATCTGTTACATTGATCTATGTGTATATTTTTGTGCCGTTACTGTACTCTTGATTACTACAGCTTTGTAGTATGTCTGGAAATCTGGAATTTTGCTACCTCGTGCTTTTTCTTTCTCAACATGGCTTGGGCTACTTGAGATCTTTTGTGATTCTATACAAATCTTAGGATTATTTGTTCTAGTTCTGTGGAAAATGCTGTGGGTATTTTGATAGGGATTGCTTGAATCTAGATTGCTTTGAGTGGTATGAACTTTTTAAAATAATGATTTTTCCAGTCCATGAACTTGGAATATCTTTTCATTTGTTTGTGTCATCTTCAATTTCTTTCACCAATTTTTTATGGTTTTCAGAGTACTGGTCTTTCACCTGCTTGGTTAAGTTTATTTCTAGGTATTTCATTATTTTTGGTGCAATTGTAAATGGAATTATTTTCATAATTTCT
>NW_023220109.1:0-8938 GCF_002007445.2 Ailuropoda melanoleuca | reverse complement strand
CGTCCATGTTGCAGCAAATGTTGAGAACTCATTCTTTCTGATAGCTGAGTAATATTCCATTATATATATAGACCACAACTTCTTAATCCAAATATCTATTGAAGGGCATCTTGGGTCCTTCCACGATTTAGCTATTGTGACTGAAGAAAGAGAAATTAGGGAATCCATCCCATTTACAATAGCACCAAAAACCATACGTTACCTTGGAATTAACTTAACCAGAGACGTAAAGGACCTATATTCTAGAAACTATAAATCACTCTTGAAAGACATTGAAGAAGACACAAAAAGATGGAAAAATATTCCATGCTCATGGATCGGAAGAATTAACATAGTTAAAATGTCCATGCTACCCAGAGCAATCTACACTTTCAATGCTATCCCGATCAAAATACCAATGACATTTTTCAAAGAACTGGAACAAATAGTCCTTAAATTTGTATGGAACCAGAAAAGGCCCCGAATCGCCAAGGAATTGCTGAAAAGGAAAAACAAAGCTGGGGGCATCACAATGCCAGATTTCAAGCTGTACTACAAAGCTGTGATCACAAAGACAGCATGGTACTGGTACATCGTTTTAGAGACCTGTCTTTAAATGGAGTTTTGAACCAAAGAAGTACCTTTTGATTGGACATTTTCTGATTATAGACCAGAAATAGGAAGTAGTCATATCATTGGACCACATTAAGTTGCTGTTTTTCTTTTTTTTTAAATTAACTTAAAAATTTTAAGTTTATTTTTTAAAGTTCAATGTAATTAACATACAGTGTTATATTAGTTTCAGGTGTACGATGTAGTGATTCAACAATTGTGTGCATTACTCCGTGCTCGTCATGATAAGTGTACTGTTAATTCCCTTCACATATTTCCCATCCCCCCACCCGCCTCCCCTCTGGTGACCAGGGGTTTGTTCTCTATAGTTAAGTGTCTGTTTTTTTTGTTTGTCTCTGTATTTGTTCATTTGTCTTGTTAAATTCCACACATGAGTGAAATCATACGGTGTTTGTCTTTCTTTGACTTATTTCACTTAGTATCATACCATTCTAGATCCACCCATTTGTTGCACATGGCAAGATTTCATTCTTTTTTTATGGCTGAGTAATATTCCATGGTGTGTGTGTGTGTGTGTGTGTGTGTGTGTGTGTGTGTATACACATCTTCTTTATCCATTCATCTATCAGTGGATACTTGGGCTGCTTCCATAATTTAGCAGTTGTAAATAATGCTGCAATAAACATAGAGGCACGTATATTTTTTCAAATTAGTGTTTTCATGTTTTTTTTTTTAAAGATTTTATTTATTTATTTGACAGAGATAGAGACAGCCAGCGAGAGAGGGAACACAAGCAGGGGGAGTGGGAGAGGAAGAAGCAGGCTCATAGCAGAGGAGCCTGATGTGGGGCTCGAACCCATAATGTTGGGATCACGCCCTGAGCCAAAGGCAGACGCCTAACTGCTGTGCCACCCAGGCGCCCCGAGTGTTTTCATGTTCTTTGGGTGGATACCCAATAGCGAAATTACTGGATCATATGGTAATTCTATTTTTAATTTTTTTGGGGGAACCTCCATACTTTTCCATAGTGGCTGCACCAAATTTACATTCCCACCAGTATTATACGAGGGTTCCTTTTTCTCCACACCATCACCGACACTTGTTTCTTGTGTTTTTGATTTTCGCCATTCTGACGGATGCGAGGTGGTATCTCATTGTAGTTCTGATGTGCATTTCCCTGATTATCAGTGATGTTGAACATCTTTTCATGTGTCTGTTCTTTTCATGTCTTTTCATGTCTTTTCATGTGTCTTTTCATGTGTCTGTCATGTGTCTGTTTCTTTGGAGAAATGTCTTTTCATATCTTCTGCCTATTTTTAATTGGATTAATTGTTTTTTTTGGTGTTGAGTTATGTAAGTTTCTTTATGTATTTTAGATACTAGCCCCTTATTTGCTATCATTTGCAGAGCTCTCCATTCAGTAGGTTGATGTTTTTCTTCTTACCTTGAATAAACACTGGCTTCTTTCTGCAGGTGATAGCGGCTGCAAAAGAAGGATTCACAGCCGTTGGTTATGAATTAAACCCATGGCTGGTTTGGTACTCCAGATACCGTGCTTGGCGAGAGGGGGTGCAGGACTCTGCCAAGTTTTATATTTCAGATTTGTGGAAGGTATGTAAGGCAGAGAATGGTCCTGGGAAATGCCAACCAAAACTTTGTAATTTGTAATTAGTATGATTAAAAACTGAAGAATGTATTAAAAGAAAAACAGTTAAAATACAAGGGTATATTTCAACATAATGAAATGTGAACACCTTTTAAATAGATAGATTTACACATCAACTCTTTCAGGGTAGAAGCTTAAGGTTTTAGACCTGATAGGTCATGTGAATTCCAAGAATTTGTTCAACTAAAAAAGTTTTCATTTCTATTTATTACAAAATGATGAGATTTTTAAAAATCTCATTTGGAAATCTTATACATTATAGGCATTAACTTGTTGATGTCATTCTTGGTAAATGGCACTTTTCTCTGTGTGCATGTGTGCAAGTGTGTGTGTACACAGAGGTGTGTTTGTGTGTGGCTGCGTGTGTACGTGTCTACAGAGAGAGATGAGTGCAAAAGACACAATCCATTATGTTGTCATGGTTCTTTCTGGTCTTCATAATGTATAAGATACTTCCAAGTTTATTTGTACTCTAAAAAAAGTCCTATAATTTTGCTCTAAGAATGCTCCATTAAATGCGTTTTCTTAAATAAGAATTTCCCATTGTAATGTTGTCATCAGTAGCTTATAAAAATTCACTTGAGTTTTGCTTGCATTGTTTTTTATACCGTATATACATAAACGATCTCTCTATAGAGTAAATAAGACTTTTATTGGGCAATAAGAATTTTGACTGGCAAAGCACTTTCCCCCCCAGTTTTTCAACTAAAGATCATTTTATTCCATTTTTTACTTAGTATTTTAGAGAAGAGGAGGGGCACTAGGATTTTAAGGTTGGCTCAACATAAAAGACAGCTGCTTGTCCAGTGTCACACGTTCTTGCTGAACTTAGTTTGGCAGATGGTGGAGAAGAGTAGAGAGTATGGGTCAGGGCACAGATGGCCCAGAGCATCTGGCACGGCCACCAGCTGGTCACTGGATGAGTCACTGGCGTTTCCGACAGATGACCCCTGGGTGGGCCCTGCCGGGAGTGTCCCTGGGGGTGACAGGAGTGGCTTAGGGCTGGTGTTTGGAAAACTGCACTGGATTGAATTAACAGAAGTGTAAACGTGGATTCTTCTCGTGAAATCTTAAAGGGAGCCACTCTTTGTGAAAACCTACTATTTGAGGAAATGGGAAATTGCTACTCCTTTTGAAACAAAAATTAAGCTTGATGTTTGGCCTTTTAAAACTAATCTGTGCCTCATTCTCCCTCTCCTTTAGGTTACTTTTTCGCAGTACTCAAACGTCATTATTTTCGGTGTGCCTCAGATGGTGAGTATGTGTCCTCCTGCCCCCGGTTGGCTGGCTTTAGGTCTCGTGTAGTCCTTCCAGCTCTAACAGGCCACCTCCGTGTGGCCGCCCGCCTGTGTGCCCAATGGCAGCTCCCCCGAGATTCCAGCGGGGGTGGGGGGGACACGTTGGATTTCACTTCACTGGCTTGACAAACTACGTCCGGGCCTTAAAAGTTTAATTGTAAAAGATTCAGTCATGTCGTTAAAACTTTTGCTTCAGATAAAATTCCCAATGATCTACCTAAGCCCTAAAAACTCCAATCTGGAAACGACTTTATGAGCTCCCGGTGTCTAATGTAGTTGAAGACTTTCGCGGTTGCTCACTTAACAGCCAGCGAAAGTCACTTGGGAGAGTTAATGGCATGTTCCCTTCGAATTGATCGTTCTCCGATTTTGCAGAAAGGCAGTTTTCAGGGCGGGCGAGCATCAACTAGTTTCAGTTGACCTCAGCTGACTGATTTGTATCGAACTTAGATTACATATTTTAAAAAGAAATCACCGTGGCATCGTACTGTATGTGGTTCCAGATTTACCCTATGGAAAGATGACCAGGTTGGGGTGCTTTCATTGTAATTGTTGGTTTACAGACCATTGAGAGAAATCCCTTTTGGCTTTTCAAGGTCTGTAATTGTAGCCGTAATAATCATGGCAGAATTGGATGTTTGCTGAAATGCCACTACATAACTGATATGTATGGCTTGTCATATAAAAAAGAAGGGAAATTTACTTTTTGTTATTTTGTTTTCTTAGTCACACCTTTTTGTATAAGACAGCTCATCGCTTGGGAAATTTATTCTTACTATTAGGAACTTCAGTACAATGCCACTTTTATTTAAGTCGATTTAGAAGTGCCGTTTTTACATATTCTTGAAAGTAGCAGGATTCTGTTTGGAATTTTCAGGAAGCCTAAAATTAAGATGAAATATTGGTGTTCACACTTGTTATAGAAACGAAAAGGGGTGTGATCCCTAGTCACTGTAAAGAAACTGGAATGCTAGCGTTGCTGTGGCCTCTGATGGTTATCTACTCCTGATGATGTTTGGGCAGCATGTTGGAGCAAATAGATTTAATTTGAATTCCATGCTTAATAAAAAGAGAAAGTTGATGTTTACTGCAACTTCCATGCCATCCTGAGAGGCCAGCCGGTGGGGGCCTGAGGTGTGGGCTCACAAGGCCACAGCAGCACTGCCCCAGAGGGGGGCAGCTGTGGCCCATGGAGGTCACGTCGTCTCTGCCTGGCCTGTGGGTTCCAACTTCTTGTGCGTCTTACCATGTTTTAGCATCGTCAGACTCAGGAATTAAGAGTCCTGTTTTTTTGATGAATGCTTTTGCAATTATTGTCCATTTTCCTGTATGCAGAGAAACCTTAAACAAGGAAGTTGTGGCATTTCACTGTTCCCAAGAAAAAGGGAGCAGCTGAAAACACGAAGCAGCCACGTTCCATGGAATGAGAGGGATTCAGCGAGTGGGCAGTTTTCCATGCANGTCCATTTTCCTGTATGCAGAGAAACCTTAAACAAGGAAGTTGTGGCATTTCACTGTTCCCAAGAAAAAGGGGAGCAGCTGAAAACACGAAGCAGCCACGTTCCGTGGAATGAGAGGGATTCAGCGAGTGGGCAGTTTTCCATGCAGGTGGCCTGTTCACAAGACCCACAGGGGCTCATTTGTGGGTGCAAGGCCCCGCTTTTCACCCTCACCGAGCTTTGCCTACATGGAGACAGTGAGGGGGAGGGAAGGTGCTGTCTGGGGGGCAGGGGCCAGCTCTGCTCTCTGGAGTCCAGGAGCCCCGATGGGGCTATCTTCCAGTGAAATGCACTTACCTTGTCTGAGCACTGGTCGGCTTGGCGACGTGGCTCAGCAAAGCCCACGTAGCACCCACGTTTCCTGTGGCAGCTGAGCCACATATAGGCCACGAGGGAGCCAGGAGAATGCTTCGGGAACGGGAGAGGTAGAATCCTGGTGTGAAGATCGTCTACACCGCTCCTGGTTCCCAACAGCTCTGTGCGTTCGGGTATCTAACCGGCCAGGGGTAAGGAATCTCAGCTGAATCTGGTGAATCCAGTCCTAGCATGGTAAGACCCACGTTCAAGTCCAGCCCGTGCTCCTCTTTTCGAAATGCGAGACAGATCAATCGCGTCCTTGTGTAAAACCCACTTGGGATGTCTTGCTGCTTGAAAGCAGTGAAAATAAGGTGCAATTACTCCACCGGGCCTGAGGCCTGAGTGGAGTGGCCCCTGCTAACCTCAGCTTTCTGTGTGTCAGCGCTCTGTCCTTCTCTTGGCCCCGGGACTCCAATGGTGTGAGCTGTGTTCTTCCCTCTGACTTCAGTCCCCCCAGCTCTAGGCCTGGTTGGTGAACACCTTCTGACCACTAACAGGTCAGGTGTCCTTTCCTCCAGGAAGTCGTCCCTGATTGCCCGGTGAGACAAACCCCATTGCCCCCGTTTTCTATCCGCACGGTGCCTGTTCTCTTCTCCGGAGTGAGTTATTGCACATTTCCTTACGCAGTGGCTTCGGCAGGTTTGCCGCGGACACTGTGGTGTAAGTTCAAGAGCAAGCTTACTGCCAGGCCAGTGCGGCAGTCCCCGCACAGAGTAATGACTCAGGAAATACTGGAGAAATGAATGAAACTACCCAGTAAGGACACTTCCTGGTGGGCTACTAAATATCGTAACTTCAAAGACTAATTTTAGTTGTGAATCATGTTGTGAATTGATGAACATATATGTTATCATCATATTCTGATAAAGATAAATGATTGGCGACGGGATCATGTGTCCTTCGTTCATTCATTCGACAAGTATTCGGTGCCACGAAGTGCCAGACTGCATTCTAATCGCCTGGGATACTTTAGTGAATGGAATAGAGAAACATCCCTCCCCGAGGTGCCTAGATGCTAGGGGGAAAGCGGATATTAAATGAGGTGCCTGTATAGAGGGCGCCAGGCTGGCTCAGTCAGCCGGGCATGCGAGTTGTGATCTCAGGGATGTGAGTTCGAGCTCCACGTTGCGCAGAGAGCTTATTTAAAAACAAACAAACAAACAAACATGTCCAACAGGAGTAAATGCTGTGGGGTGGAGTAAAGCAAGAGAAGGAGGGGCAGAGACAGTGTCNGATCTCAGGGATGTGAGTTCGAGCTCCACGTTGCGCAGAGAGCTTATTTAAAAACAAACAAACAAACAAACAAACAAACATGTCCAACAGGAGTAAGTGCTGTGGGGTGGAGTAAAGCAAGAGAAGGAGGGGCAGAGACAGTGTCCCTGGGCAGGGGACACAAGGAGGTATGGGGATTGGGCCAGGCAGAGCCACCACGGAGGCGCCCCATGGAACCCCTCTTGGGTTCCAGCCGCAGCTGGGAGGTAGGTGTTGCGGGAGGAGGGAGAGGTGACGCCAGAGAGGAACTAGGGGCCCGGCGGGGAGGACACTGTGCTGTTGGAATGCAGGAGCCCTGGCGGGGTTGAGCAGGGGTTGTAAAGCATCCCGGGCTGCTGTGTGGAGATCGGACGTGGGTAGAAGGTGGGAGACGGGGTAGGAGCTCTTGCAGGCAGCCAGTGTGCTAGGGTTGTGCCAGTGAGCAGAAACTGATTTGAAGCAGTCAAGTTCTGCACGGGTTGAGTAGATGGCACCGAAGGCATGCGTCCAGTGGGGGGCGCGGGCAAGAAAGAGGAGCCGTTCCTCCAGGATTTTGGCCAGAGCAACTGGGAGTTCGCAGTTGTTACTGAGCTGGGAAGGGTGCAGGCAGCGCCGCTGGAGGGGGAGGGTCAGGAAGCCTGACGTGTGTGTGGAGGTGTGAGGTTGGCAGTGTGGGTAGAGGGGGTCTGGGGCTCAGGAAGGAGAGGGGGCTGGAGATTGGGCATCAGCTCCCAGAAGGAGTTTGAAGCCCAGGAGGGGCTGAGGTTCCCTGGGGAGGGGGCAGAGCTGGTCCAGGCCCGAGCTCCAGCCTCTGACAAATGAGGGGCACCTCATAAGACTCAAGAGGAGGAGTTGGGTAGGAGGAAAGCCCAGGGGGTGGGGGTTACCCTAGGGCCAAGTAAAGCCAGTGTTTTGGGGAGGAGGGAGCCATCACGTGGCTGAAGAACTGCTCTTGGGTGTGGCTGCTTGCTCTTACATCTTTGAGCTGGTTTCAACTTATGTTTAAAGTTTTGAAGATGTAATTAGGATATGATGAGTTCATGTCACTTTGAAACCTCTAATTGTATGAATAATTTTGAATTCCATTAGACAGACGTGACACATCACTGCCTCTCTTTGTGCGTGATATCAAGACCCAGGTTCATTGCATATTTATGTGTGATTGACTCAGTTAATTTCTTAGCATTGAAATAGCTCCTTTCATTTGTAGGTTTATCTTGACTTAGCGTATGACAGTCGTTGGGAAATAAAAGAAACTGGAAAAGAGAAAAGAATAATGATAACATGAATACATTTACAGTGATCCTTTTGATGAACAAAATTACTGTAAGAAACCTCTGATATTTTAGAAGAACACATATTGTCTCATTCTTTGCTTATTTAATTTTTCCCTCAAGGAACAAAACTTTTTTTTTTTTAAAGAAATCTTTTATTGGCTGTTAAGAGAGTAGAAATATCCCGTCCTTAATGGAATTTACTCTTGGTTATCTTGGTATTAATTGTAATGAAGAATCAGAGTTTTGGCTCACTCTAGCCAGAGGTCACACAGAGGACTTTCCCCAAGCCACTTTTTAAAGATATAGGTCAGGAATAAGGTCTTCATAGAAGGACTATTGATTTGTTTGTCTTGATTTATTTGGTTAGTTTTAAAGGGATTAGTTTTTGCTCAGATCTTGGTTTTGAGATATCATTTCCCATTTAGAGGAACCAGGAAGGTCTAAGAGGTGGCTGATCTGAGGGCTGAGGATGGGGATCGATACAAAAGCCTGGGGCATTTTGTGGAGCCCAAATATGAGCAAGTGTTCAGAGAATATTTGTTGGGGGTGCATCCAAAGGACGGAGAGGCCAATGTGAGGAGGCTCCCTGGGGCCAGACTGGGACAGTCTGAGCATCAGACGAAACAAGGATGATAGTAGATTAGAACCCCTTGAACAGAATAGGAACCTAGGAGCTCGTATTTACGGCGACAGGTACACAGGTAGAAAGAAGGGAGAGCTCTTCCTTGCCCTAGAATGCCGACTGTCAGTCTAGAAGGAATGACGGAATTAGCAAAATTGCCACTTTGCAACCATACTGTGAAAATTAACTCGGGCCAGAATCATCAGGAACGCTACATCTAGTGGGGGACAGTTCGATAAGCAACAGGAGATTTACATCATCTCAAGCTACCTCCGACAATAATTCATTCAAAATTAGTAACCATTGTGGAGACAGCAGATATCACCCTCACCGGGTGGTGACCACTACTCTCAAAGCAGAAAGTCCCCGTGGGCACCTGATAATGGGGCCCTGAGAAGCTCACAGCCCCACTTGTG
>NW_023220108.1:0-669 GCF_002007445.2 Ailuropoda melanoleuca | reverse complement strand
TACAGAGATTAATTAAAAATAAAATCTTAAGAGAAAACCTCAGTCACTACACAAACCAAAGAAGACGTTGTTTAATGCATTTCTCAGCAAAACTGCAATTGAATTAATGATGTTATTGGAAAAACAGAAAGGAGTGTATTTCTGTGGTCATGGTATAAGAGACTATTTCTAAAAATGGTAAAAACCACAAACCATGGGATGTCTGGGGGGCTCAGTCAGTTAAGTGTCTACATTCAGCTCAGGTCATGATACTAGGGGCTGGGATCAAGTCCCAAATGGGGATCCTCACTCCACGGGAAGCCTGCTTCTCCCTCTGCATGCTGCGGCCCCTGCTTCCCCCCCCAGCAAATAAATAAAATACTTTTTAAAAAAGAATGTATCCATTTATTTAGAGAAGGAGCATGTGAGAGCATAGCAGGGGAGGGATAGACGGAGAAGGAGACAGAGAAGCCCCAGCAGACTCCACGGAGCCCGAGCCCAATGTGGGGCTCCATCCCCAGACCCTGAGATCATGACCTGAATTGAAATGAAGACATGGATGCTTCCCTGACTAAGCCACAAGGCACAGCTCTCTATCTTACATTAATATAGATAATGCTTCCCTGAAGATTTACTCCACCCTGATTTCTATCACTCTTATACGTCAACCACAAACAGCATCTCCATGTG
>NW_023220107.1:0-669 GCF_002007445.2 Ailuropoda melanoleuca | reverse complement strand
TGAACATCCAAGTCATGATTTAGAGACCTGTCTGGGATAAAGTTCTCTCCAGGGCCTTCTCTGAGCCGCTCTCAGCACGAAAGCCTGGACTCTGAGCTGCCAATCCTGCTCTTGGCCCCTCTCTTTCTGGATCCAGCTCAGTCTAAGTTCAGAAGAACATTTTTAAACATGTACAATAGTTGGTTAGAAATTATCTGGCTCTAGCCACAGAAAGCAGTGAGTTGGTTTTCAAGGTAACCAGATCAGTGAGGCCAATGGGAGAAAAAATTTTGCAACTAAGTACTTTCCTTGAGAATAAAAAGCAAGTCCTCATCAATCTGTTAGGAATTATTCCCTTTCCTTGACTTTACAGTGGACCTGGAAATAATCAAAAGCACTTGAGCTCCCCATGGAGCCAGGGCCAGGATCCATGTCATTTGAGATTGTGGAATGGGTTTAACCACTAGCAGAGACACTGGACAGGTGGTCCCTGGCTCACAGTGGCAACTCCCATCTCTCTTTACTTTAGGCTCCTTTTATGACTCATGGTCCTCACCTGGAATGTGACAGAGAGGACCAAGAGCAGTACATAGCCAGGTGAGCTGCAGGACCCAGAGGGCTTGTTCTTGTTTCTTGGGAAACAATGGAGAGACAAGCATCACATGGAAGGAGTACACAGCTCAGCTCCCA
>NW_023220105.1:0-669 GCF_002007445.2 Ailuropoda melanoleuca | reverse complement strand
CTGCCACACGGACCCTCTGTCCTCCAGAGGACCACAGCCAGGCTTGGGTCTGTGGTCCACTTCCAGCTAGTCTCGCTCCTTCCCCCCAAGATTTTGTGTGAGGGTCAGTCACGGGTGGCGGACCGTGGGATAGACAAGGTCTCTGTCCAGGTTTCCTGTTGCTTTTACCTGTGAAGGACTGAAAAATCGGCTTACTTGGGGTTTGTTTCAAATTGTGATTCCTCCCCTTCTCCTTTTCCTTTCATCTTTTATATGTTTTGCTTATTTTTTTAAGTGTGTTTGGGTCAGATCATCTGGGTTGGAAACTTGGCTTCGCTTATTGATTGCCTCAGTTTCCTCGGCTGTAAAAAGGAGCTAAATAGGGTACCTGCCTAGGAGAATCCTGAGCATTAAATTAGTAAATGATAAGGTATTTAAAGCATTCAGAGCGGAGCCTGGTACCTGTTATTATTCCTTGTACATATTATTATTAATATATTATGATGTTATTAATACCACATTCATTGTATGATATTAATATATGGTATATGTTTTGTTATATTTATATATTATAGTAATTATAGAATGTGTTGCTACATTAATAAAATATTGTTATTAATATATTATTAACACTAATAATATATTGAGATATCAATATGTCAATATATTATTAATACTATTAATATAACA
>NW_023220104.1:0-669 GCF_002007445.2 Ailuropoda melanoleuca | reverse complement strand
TAAATTTACATAGTGTTTGATTTTGCAGAAAAACAGTGTGCAGATTATACTCTTCAGTGTGTTTTCTCGTTATTATGTTTGTGAGATTCATTCTTCATATTTTATCTATTTTCTGATTATTTTCACTGATATGTAGTACCTCACTGAATGGATAGGTGACAATCGATCCATTGTCTTGTTGATAGACTTGCAGCCATTTCCTTTTTAAGGATATTATGGGTAGAGTTGCTTCAAACATTTTGAAACATGTCTTTTGGTGAATATATATCATCTATTGCTACGTGCTTTTTATAAAAGATACACCTAGCTCCTTAGGGCACAAAAAAATTGAAACTAAAAGCATAAAAAATATAGGGTAGTCAAAATGCAGTAGTATGTGAAAAAGCAATATATATATATATATAATATTTGAAAAAGCTATATATATAATATATATACATAAATTACATATATTATATATACATATAATTATATATATCATATATACACATAGAATTACATATATATTATATATAAAATAGGCTTTAACGCAACAATGATTATCAATTCTTAAAATCATTAAATATTGATAGAATTAACAACACTGAAACATGTACATATCTGAATGTGTATGCATATAGAAAGATATAGCAATTTATTACAAAATAATAAGCAGCACACTATGGATTA
>NW_023220103.1:6451-7608 GCF_002007445.2 Ailuropoda melanoleuca | reverse complement strand
ATATCTGGTTACTTAGGGTTTTTAGCATTGATATTTCATTTATTAGAGGAGCACATCCAAGAACTCAGCGTCCCTAAAGCTGGAGAATTTAATTTACAACCGTTACCCTATCTATGAACCTTGTTGGTTTCACAGTCCCTGAAGAGCGAGCCTTTGAGAATAGTGGGATCTCACAAACTCAAATTCCCCTAAATTCTCACCCACAATCCCATGTCAGATGTGTGAGTAATTCTAACCAATTTAATTATGCTGAACACAGGGGCAATCGTAAGTGCTCTGAAACGTTGTAGAAATGTGTTCAGCTTTCTTAACACGATGTCACGCCTCCTGTGTCAAACCTTGTTACTCGGTTGTGTTGCGTTGCGCATTTCGGTGGAAAAACACGACGCATTTGTCAGATGCGCCTCGGTACCAAGCATAAACAGGTGTGCTGTGTAGCACGAAACCTCCTTTCTGGATTTCACGAACAAACAGGTGAGGGCCTCTGGCTCCTTCCTTCCCTTCTCTCCTTGGGCTTAAGCCTTCTTGGGGCCACAGAATGTGGACCGGCGAAGGACGCAGACCAGCCCTGCGGGCAGGATCGGGTCTCCCGGGTTCCCGCCTGCGTGTGGTGCTTCGCAGAGGCCTGGGTCCCGCTCGCCTCGCAGGAGCCTGGATTATCCCGCCCGCTTGGAACCTGCCCTCCGAGTTTGCGAGGGAGTTCGCTCCACAGTCCCTCCGTTGTGTGGTTCCATTTGCATTTATTCGGTTCTCCTGAGATGCTGACGTAGTGCCCGGGTTGGCTCCGAAGATATTCGAAGGCCGTGGTGTCAGACCCTCCACGCCCGTGAGGGTGACTTCTTGAGGCCTCGTTGGCCCTGGAATCCTGCGTCAGGCCTCGAAGTCACCTGTGTCCCATCTCCATCTGGCGTGCTTCTGCTTTTCCTCTTTCAACGAACGTTTAAACACATATGGTGATTTAAGAAGGGTCGCGGGTGAGTAACCTCGAGGTATGAGGTGTGGGGGGTTAAGGCGGCTTGTGCACAGCTGAAGGTAGAGGGTGGGGGCCAGCTGCCCGCCCCCCACACCCCTGACGGCCCCCCTGTCCCCCTCCCCCGGCACCAAGGCCACGTGGACTCGACAGGTGCTGGCACTTTGTCGTACCCGAGGCTCGGCCA
>NW_023220103.1:0-4637 GCF_002007445.2 Ailuropoda melanoleuca | reverse complement strand
CTCCCTCCCTCCCCCCTACCTTCCCTCCCTCACTCCCTCGTTCATCCCAGGGATGTCTCTATCTTTTACAAACTTAACCATATGCCTTGGTAGCAACCAGGTCTTCGGGAAGCACGGGGAGGGGAGCTGTGTGATGTCGTGCACATGGAGGTCATGCAGTTTGCCTGTAGGTCAGAGGCATGGGCAGGGATGGGAGGCTTGGCTGTGGGTTCCCACTTTCCGTAGCGTTCTGTAGGGCTGGTCTCGCTCCCTGCCTGGGAGGGGTCTTGGGTGGTTGGGTTGTTAGCAGATGCTGAGCTCTGACGACTCACGGGTGTTTGCCGTCTCATCGTCGTCACCAGCAGACAGTTGGATTTGCCTTCGTGGACTCGCCCCACGCATGCCCACGGCCACGTTTCCCTCATTAGCTGGAGTCACCGGTGTGGGACGAAGGATCCCTTGTGCACCCACGTGGTGTCAGTGAAAACGGGAGTCCTATTTCCCCTTTCCTCACCCACAGACCTGGCCACTGAATGTGGAGTCCCGAAGGGTAAGCCCAGGGGATGGTCCTCTCCGGATTTAGTTTCTCACTCTGGAACGCACACACCGCCTCCTCCCTGAGGGTCTGGAACCAGCTCGGCTTCCCTGGGGGCCTAGGTTCCCCTCATGACCTGCCCAGTCCTGGAGCCGTGGGTCCAGGAGGCCCTGGCCACGTCCGGGTCCCCACGGAGACCCTGATCGAAACATCCCGTGGGATGGGAAGGAACCCCATCGGAGCCCCTGCGGTGACGAGTAGTACTAGCCCTGAAATGTCCATGGAGCAAGTGTTGGAAAGTATAAGGATTCCATCGGAGGAGGCAGGGAGGACTGACTGCATCTTGAGAGAGGGTCCAGACACATGAGCGCTGTGCGGGGGCCTGGGTGGGGTCTGTGGGGGCGTGCCCCCCCCCAGTTGTTACTTAAACACGGGGCTGGGCTCCTTCTTGGCCTTTTTTCTGCAGTAACTTGCTGTCACCACCCCACGCCCCCACCGACCCACTAGACGGAGGTCCCTGAAACGGAGGGGGATCTGAGCCTCCCTGGTCTGTGATTCCTCCACTGCCAGCCTGTGAGGGCCAGGAGGCCTTGGCAAGAGCTGGGGTGATTTGTATGGGGACGAAGCATTAGGTCTGGGGCCACGGAGACCAGTCACTACACAATGTCTGATGCGGCCGTGGGCGATGAGGGGCAAAGTGATTAGTAACTCACTGGGCCCATCCTCAGCAAGCAGGGTGTTCCCTGAGCCCTGCAGGTGGGGGGGCGGGTGATGTCACATCCTAGGGACCCCGCGCCAGGCCCACCTGATTCCAACGGCCGCCCCCACCCTGTGTGGCTGACTGGGGTCACTTAGATCTGGGGGTTTTCATGTGTTTCTATATAAAACTTTGTTTTGTTACCCCGTGGAAAATTTGGAAAATAGAAAACAGGGCCAAAGTCCCCCGGCCCCAGTGCAGGCTGTCCCACGGGCGTCTGGCTCCCTGGCCTCCTGGGCTGTGGCTTTGACACCTGGGTCAGCACCACATTCATTTTTTGCTTTCTGCACTTTGTGTGTGAACCCGAGACAGTGGCCGTTACATGCAGTGGGCCGCGTGGCGGTCTAGGTGGGGCCGGGAGCCCTGCGTGGAGAGTAGAACCCTGGGGGTTCCGTGGACACCTGTGCAGGGCCACCCGGCTGGAGGCTCCTGGAGGGGCTGCCTGAGATGGGGGGTATACTGAGTATGGAGTTGGGGGCCCTGGGTTCTTGCTCTGCCTCTGCCCGGCTGTGGGCCTGGAACACCCTCACGTCTCTGGCCTCGGTCTACCCACCTCTGAAATGGGGTCAGTAAGCCCCGCCCATCGTGCATGTGTGCTGCTGTTAAGGTATGTAGGCTTGAGCCCCTGGGCGGACCGGCTGTGCTCTCTGGGGTTCCATCCACATTCTGAGCTGTTGTTCCCTTACCTGTCTGGAGCCCTGGGGGGTGGGGGGGTGGAGAGAGACAAGGGGTGCGGCCGGGAACCAGCAGCCTCCAGGGCGGGGCGGGGTTCCCAGCATAGAGGCTGTAGCCGGGCTCGCACCAGTGGAGTGATGCATCTCCCAGGCCTCGTGCAAACACCTTAAATGCAGGGAGTCGTTTGAGCCCCTTGGACCCTTGCGGCTGGGTCACCATTCATGCACTCAGCACTCCGTGGTTAAGCACCTACTGTGTACCCAGTGGGCCACAGGGGCATAGTCCTTGCTCCTCCCTTAGCAGTGTGGTCAGACGATTAGATATACCAGTGCTTGTGCAAATAATCCTAATTGTGGTCAGTGTCCTGTGGATTAGGGGTCCTCCTCCCTTCAGAGAAGCCCCCCAAAATGTGGCATTGGCAGAAGGCACTTGGCAGCTTCTAGAAGGTTCCTTGGTTCAGGGTGACTGGAAGGAGTTTCAGGTTGCAGCCCCAGCCCACCCCAAATTCATTTCTACCCATCAGGCAATGACTTTTCCCTGCAGACTAGGGGTGGAGGGGCTCTCCCCCTGGAGTCCGTCTACAGGGTGCGATGGCACCCACGTGGCAGCCACGAACCACTCAACACCCAGATGTCCCGAGCTGTTTCCTGTCTGTAGAATGGGGATGGTCACTGGACTTCCAGCAAAGCTGGCATCACAAGGTGTACGTGCTTGGAACTCCGTGGGGACACTCTCCTTCCGTGGTGTTTTCTTCTGTGTGGTGTCTCGGGGTGCCGAGGTTTCGTGGGCGTCCTGGGGCCGGTGCGGGGAAGGAGGGCGTGGGGAGGAGGAACGCCCGCGGGTCCACAGGCTGTCCTCCGAGAGATCTGGGAACCGAGTCTTGGAAGAGGCGTTTAAGGGCCATTCATTTTCTTAAGCAGCCACTGTTACCTTTCTGTGGGGTGGCTCTGGGCACAGATCTTGGTCTTGTCCACTGATGTGTCCTCGGTGCCTGGAAGGGGCCCGGCCACGTCGTAGGTGCTCAGTAAATATTTGTTAAATGAGGAGCGATCAAAACGTTGAACACAGATTCTCCTGTATCGTAATCACTAAAACAAAGATCTAAAAAAACAGAGTAGTTGAGCCACGATGCCCCTCTGTGGTCTGGCTAAGAGTGGGTGCATCTGAGGTGACAGTGGTTGAGGGACAGCCGCCGTCCAACCACACTGATGCTGGCGGCTGAGAATGAAAGCATGTCCACGGATGTACATCCAGGAGAACTGAAAACGTGTATGTGAACGCTCACGGCAGTGTTATTCACAATAGCCCCGAGGTGGAAATAACCCAGACGTGCGTCAGGAGATGATCGGGGCACCTGGTTGGCTCGGTCAGTCGCGTGTCCGACTCTTGTTTTCAGCTCAGGTCATGATCTCAGCTCGATCTCCTGAGATTGAGCCCTGCGTCGGCTCTGTGCTCAACGGGGAGTCTGCTTGGTATTCTGTCTCCCCCTCCTCTGCCCCTTCCCGCTCCCGAAATAAATAAATAAATAAATCTTTAAAAAAAAAGAAAGAGATGAGTGATGGACAGATGTGGTCCATCCATTCAAAGGAGTATCGTCCACACGTTAGAAGAAATGCAGCGCTGTGGCCCGCTGCATCGTGGATGGATCAGAAACGTATGCTGGTGAGGGAAGCCGGACGCTGGAGGTCGCGCGTTGCATGAAATGAAATGCACACATCACGGGAGTGCATGGGATAGGCGGGCCCCTAGAGACAGACACCAGCCAGTGGCCGCCGTGGGCAGGAGTGGCTGGGGGAGGCAGGGCTCTGGGAGGAGGCCAAAATGGGCTGTGACGGGTACAGGCATGGGGTTTCCCTGTGAGGTGACAGTAGTGGTCTGGAATTAGGGGGTGCTGTTTCTGCACAAGACAGCTCGTAACCACTGAGCTGTAAGTTAACCCCACAAAACCACATGCCACTGCACACCTACGAGAATGGCGAAAATCAGGCCACTGATGAGAAAGGCTGGGCAGCAGCAGGAACTCTCGCTCCCCATGGGCGGGAATGCAGGACGGGGCAGCCAGCCACTCTGCAAGACGGGGACAGTTTCTTAGGCACGATCCCACAGTCACGCTCCGTGGTATTTGCCCACAGGAGCTGAGAACCTGTGTCCACGTGAAAACCGACACACGGGTGTTTACAGAGCTTTCTGCATAGTTGCCAAAGCTCGGAGGCTGCCGAGATGTCCTTCAGTGGGTGGATGGGTACACGAGCTGTGGGACATCCAGACCATGGGGTAGAGCTCGGCGCTAACACAGAATGAGCTGTGAAGCCGTGAGAAGTCACGGAGGAAACGTGGATGTGTCCTACTCTGTGAGAGAAGCCAATCTGGAAAGGCCACACGCTGTGTGATTCCAACTCTGACGTTCTGGGAGAGGCAGGCAGTGGTTGCCAGGGGAGGAGGGGGAGGGATGAACAGGGCAGGGACCCCACTCCGTGTGACACTATGGTGGTGGACACGCATCGTCATGCATTTGAGCCCACAGGACACACACCCCCGAATGACCCCTGATGTCCACTGTGGACTCTGGGTGACGATGACGTGTCACGTAGGTTC
This sequence comes from Ailuropoda melanoleuca, assembly GCF_002007445.2. Taxonomy (NCBI): domain Eukaryota; kingdom Metazoa; phylum Chordata; class Mammalia; order Carnivora; family Ursidae; genus Ailuropoda; species Ailuropoda melanoleuca. Next base: position 96 of record NW_023220103.1, on the reverse strand, counting down.
ATCGGATGTCAACAATGTACTCTTCTGGGGAGGGGTGCTGATAGTGGGGAGGCCGTGCACATGGGGGGCGGGGGGTTGTTGGCAATCCCGGTGTCT
>NW_023220102.1:0-669 GCF_002007445.2 Ailuropoda melanoleuca | reverse complement strand
TTTTTGTATCACTTAATTCATCATAAAAATAGAGTAATGTTACAAGGGAGAAGCAGATGGGCTGAATCTAACTCATGATAAAAGGAAGAGAAATTCAGCAGAAATAGTCTTGGGAAAGGATCTCAGAGATTCTAACTGCTAACTACTAGTGCTAATTACCAGAGTTAATATTACTTAATAGGTATAGACATTCCATAAATGATCAGATTGACATTCCTCTTCTAATTCAATAATAATTGTTCCCTGTTACTGCCTGTTAGCAAAAAGCCTGCTATTGATCCTATTGTAAAAAAGAAGGCAATTTTGTATCAACAGTTTTTCAGTAGCAAGCAATAGAAACAAACTCCAGCTAATTGTATCAGGATGGAAATTTATTACAGGGATATTAGGAAGCTCTCAGCATAGTTAGGAGACTGGAGAGCCAGGCTAAGAACTTGGAAATAGGACTTACACCCAAGCCACACTTCAGCATTGGCCTGATGATGAAATTGTCGCTGTCTTCATTGACTACCAGCTGCCGCAGTTTGCACTCTGCCAACTTTTCAACCTTATAGCAACTGCTAATGCTGCCAACTAGAGAGTCTAGGTGTGAATTAAAGTCTGATTTAGATGCACGTGACCAGCGGAGTCCAGGTTCATCTTTACACCCTAGCTTCAGGGGATCCTGTG
>NW_023220100.1:0-669 GCF_002007445.2 Ailuropoda melanoleuca | reverse complement strand
TGGGATAAGGATTCCACTTCCCTCACGGGGATGCTGGGGAATCAGATAAGAAGATGAATGTACAGCACTTAGCAAAGTGTAGACATCTCATACATGACAACACATGATTATATTAGATGTCTACTTAAAATGCAGCTTCCCGCTACTCCTAGAATCAAACCCACCCCACTGCTGACATGAACCTTTGAAGCTTCTGTGATCATGACCTGAACCTGCATCTTTTGCCCCAGCCACGCTGGCTTCTGGCTGGCCTAGGCCTGACCGTGCCTCTCCCTGCCTCAGGGCCTTTGCACATGCTATTTCCTCTGCCTGCAACACTGCCTCTGCTTTTCCCAGGACTGGCTCCTTCTCATCTCTGGGCCTCAGTTTAAAGATTGCACAGAGAGATTTTTCTCTGTGTAACTTCCTTGACAGGATGTTTGTTCTGTTGGGGACAAGCCATTTCTTCACTGGTTCACTGTGGTTGCCCCAAGTCTAGGATGATGCCCGGCCCAGAGCTGTGCTCAGGATGCATTTGTAAACATGTTCAGGAACAATAACATTGGCCTGCGGAGGTCCCCACAGGGTTGGAGGAAGAGCCCGGAGTCCTAAATCCCTTTCCTTCGCTGAGCCTTGGCTTCCTCCTCTGTCAGCAGGGATGCCAGGAGCATCCAAGTCCTTGGGGCCTGA
>NW_023220099.1:0-669 GCF_002007445.2 Ailuropoda melanoleuca | reverse complement strand
GCATATGTTTGACTTTTTAAGAAAGTGCCAGACTGTTTTCCAAGGTGGTTGTACCATTTTACCCTTTCACCAGTAGTGTTTGAGACTTTCAGTCCCCCATATCCTCACTAACACTTGGTATGGCCCACTTTTTAAGTGAAGACATTTAAATAGGTGTATGGTGGTATCTCACTATGGTTTTAATCTGCATTTCCCTAATAAGTAATGATGCTGAGTATCTTTTAAGGTGATAATTTGTCATCCATATATCTTTTTGGTGAAATGTTTATCCAGCCTATTTGCCCATTTTAAAGTAGGTCAACCACAGGCAGAAGAAAGAGACTGGACCACTTTCTTACACCACACACAAAAATAAATTAAAAAATGGATGAAAGACCCAAATTATGAGACAGGAATCCATCAAAATCCTAGAAGAGAACACAGGCAGCAACATCTTGGACCTCAGCTTCAGCAACTTCTTGCTAGGCACATCTCCAGAGGCAAGGGAAACAAAAGCAAAAATGAACCTTTGGGACTTGATCAAGATAAAAGCTTCTGTACAGCAAAGGAAACAGTCAACAAAACTAAAAGGCAACCTCCGGAATGGGAGAAGATATTTGTAAATGACATATCAGATAAAGGGCTAGTATCCAAAATATAAAGAACTTACCAAACTCAACACCCAAAAAA
>NW_023220098.1:0-669 GCF_002007445.2 Ailuropoda melanoleuca | reverse complement strand
CCATGGACAAAGAGCTCACATAGGTCTGAGATCAACAGTATCAGGGATGAGCCTCAGAACAAAACCTTCCCTCTCCTGGTTTCTCTATCCATAAGTAATCAGGAGAAGAGCAGGACTTAAGAAAACAGGGAGTTTTATCATAGGGCTCCCCCTGGCTTGTGATGTTATGGGGAAATATGTGATCATGAGCTGTTGGAGAGGTGAGATTCCTTCCCGTGAGTTTGGGGATGAAAAGGAAAGACAGTCAGTCTCCATCTATTTTTCTTCTCCTCTAAGGGGCTAGAGGGAAATCCAGCTTCCTGGATTTCTTGCTTCCTTGAAAACCTTGGGATGAACAGACATAACTCACAAAGGGCATCTCTCCTACCGTTTTCCCAAGATCAACTCATATTCAAGAAGGAAAAGAGGGGACATGTGATCTTGTTTCAATTTGCCTAATTTCAACAGTAATTATTTATGATGAGCTTTAAAGAAAAATCTTAATCCAGAAGCACCACTCCAGGACAGATCATCCACATGGACCCAGCTCTGTGTTGCAAACATAGGGAGAAATGTAATTAGACTGTCACAAACATTCAGGGCACGTAGGGCGTGAACGCCTATTCATTCTCTTCTCCTCTTCTGAACTTCAGTCACTCTCTGAATGATTTCTAATGTCATCTGTCGTAT
>NW_023220097.1:1462-1743 GCF_002007445.2 Ailuropoda melanoleuca | reverse complement strand
TAAAGAGACATATAGATAAAAACACAGTAATGGTAGGGGACCTCAACACCCCACTATCAGAAATAGACAGAGCACTCTGGCAAAAACTAAGCAAAGAATCAAAGGCTTTGAATGCCATACTCGATGAGTTGGACCTTATAGATATGTATAGAACACTATACCCCCGAACCAAAGAATACTCATTCTATTCAAATGCCCATGGAACATTCTCAAGAATAGACCATGTTCTGGGACACAAAACAGGTCTCAATTGATACCAAAAGATTGAAATTATTCCCTGC
>NW_023220097.1:0-1326 GCF_002007445.2 Ailuropoda melanoleuca | reverse complement strand
GAAAAATTTGGAAAAAACTCAAACACTTGGAGACTAAGGACCATCCTGCTCAAGAATGACTCGATAAACCAGGAAATCAAAAATCAATTTAAACAATTTATGGAGACCAGCGAGAATGAAAACACAATGGTCCAAAGCCTATGGGATACTGCAAAGGCAATCCTAAGCCATCCAAGCCACACTCAAAAGAATAGAAAAATCTAAAATGCAGTTTTTATATTCTTACCTCAAGAAGCTGGAACAGCAAAAGAGGGGCAGGCCTAACCCACTCACGAGGAAGCAGTTGACCAAAATTAGAGCAGAAATCAATCAATTAGAAACCAGAAGTACAGTAGAGCAAATCAACAGGACAAGAAGCTGGTTCTTTGAGTGAATCCATAAAATTGATATACCACTGGCAAAACTTATCCAAAAGAAAAGAGAAAGGACTGAAATTATTAAAATTATGAATGAAAAAGGAGAGGTCACGACCAACAATATTCAAATTGGAAGGATTATTAGAAATTATTATCAACAGCTATATGCCAAAAAACTAAGCAATCTGGAAGAGATGGAGGCCTTCCTGGAAACCTATAAACTACCAAGACTGAAACAGGAAGAAATAGATTTTTAAACAGGCCAATTAATTATGAGGAGATTGAGTCTGTGATAAACAACCTCCCAAATAACAAAACTCCAGGTGCGGATGGTTTTCCTGGGGAATTCTACCAAGCATTCAAAGAAGAAATAATACCTATTCTCCTAAAGCTATTTCAAAAAATAGAAACAGAAGGAAAGCTACAAAACTCATCCTATGAAGCTAATATTACCTTGATCCCCAAACCAGGCAAAGACCCCTCAAAAAGGAGAATTACAGACAGATTTCCCTAATGAATATGGACGCCAAAATCCTCAACAAGATCCTTGCTAATAGAATCCAACAGTACATTAAAAGGATTATCCATCATGACCAAGTGGGATTCATACCTGGGATGCAAGCATGGTTCAACACTCGCAAATCAATCAATGTGATACATCATATCAACAAGAAAAGACTCAAGAACCATATGATCCTCTCAATTGATGCAGAANCTCCCAATTGATGCAGAAAAAGCATTTGACAAAATACAGCATCCTTTCTTGATTAAAACCCTTCAGAGTGTAGGAATAGAGGGTACCTTTCTCAATCTTATAAAATCCATCTATGAAAGCCTAGAGCAAATATTATTCTCAATGGGGAAAAGCTGGAATCCTTTCCCTTAAGATCAGGAACACGATCCATGAGCATGGAATATTTTTCCATCTTTTTATGTCTTCCTCAATATCTTTCAAAAGTGATCTATATTT
>NW_023220096.1:0-669 GCF_002007445.2 Ailuropoda melanoleuca | reverse complement strand
AAAAAATATTATTCTAAGCAATTCAGAGTTATTTTTGCAAGACTGTTAAGTTTAGTATTATTAAGGAATTTGAGATAACCTTCCCAGATGTCTAATAATTTTTACTGAAATGAAAACATAGATCTGCAGATATTCTAGAATGATTTTTCTCTCAGTGTGAAGCACCATGCTGATCCACTTCTATAAATTTGTGTCAATATTGACTCAAGACATCTGATTCTGACAGCAAGGCAATACACATATCCTAGAAAACTTTCTTTTTTGGAAATGTGCAAAAATTCTTATAAAAAATATAAAACACACTTAAAGGCATTGTTGAGTAAAGGAAAGAAATGAAGAAATCATTCACAGAGGACAAAAAGAAGCTTATCTCCAGAGATATAAGCTACTCCGTAAGCCAGAGATGGCCCTGAGGAGTATAAAGATTTCTGTTAATTTAGAGAATTCTTTTGAATAGTTCTGTGGGGGCAACAGGCAATCTGGTGCCTGCTCCAGAGGAAAGCTGACTGGAAGCCCCACACTATTCTCTATCACCACAGGACTATAAAAGTGTGAACTAGAAAGAGGTGGAAATAACCCTTAGGAAATAGAGAAGGAAATTTATCTCAACCCCACTCCGGATGGAAGGGGAAATGGTCTTTAAGTACTTATATTGCAAGTTTGGGTACC
>NW_023220095.1:0-669 GCF_002007445.2 Ailuropoda melanoleuca | reverse complement strand
GGCTGCTGGGAAGGAGGTGGACTTGGTCCGTTTCGTGTCCTCACCTGGGAGTGACTTGATCAGGCGTGTCCTTCCCTGCCTCAGGGAGCGGTTCCGGTTCTAAACTGTGAGGCAGGCAAGGTTTGCTTGGGGGCGCCTTCCCTGCAACGCCATCCTCCAGATTCCTGGCATCCTTCTGCCTTCAAGGTGCTCAGCTTTGGTGGGCGTGCCCCCCCGAAGATGCTCAGTGAGAATATTAGATGAGAGAATGAATGAATGAACGCACAAATGAAGGAACGAATGAATGGATGAACGAATGAACGAACGAATGAATGCTCCGGGCAGGTCAGACCCTCATCTCCACATCCAAACTGACCTGTCCAGTGTCAGAACTTCAGGACTCTGGCAGGAAAGAGGCAGGTGATGGCTGGGTGCTTCCATGAAGGCACCGCAGGAAATTCGTGGTAACCCTCCGGGCGCGATGACAGCATCTATACAGTAGTCCCCTTATCCGTGGTTTTAGCTGCCCGTGGCTGGCCAGCCGTGGTCTGGAAGCAGACGATCCTTCTTCTGACACAGCGTCAGGACAGTCAGAGCCCCACGCTGTGTCATGAAGCCCACGTCATCCACCTCATTTCATCTCATCACGCAGGCACTTTATCGTCCTCCATCATCCCAACAAGGGTGAGT
>NW_023220094.1:0-669 GCF_002007445.2 Ailuropoda melanoleuca | reverse complement strand
CCAGCGAGAGAGGGAACACAAGCAGGGGGAGTGGGAGAGGAAGAAGCAGGCTCCCAGCAGAGAAGCCGGATTTGGGGCTGGATCCCAGATCGCTGGGATCACGCCCTAAGCCTAAGGCAGATGCTTAATGACTGAGCCACCCAGGCGCCTCATGGTTTTGTTTTTTTTTTTCATTTGCAAGTGGATGTCTAATTGTTCTGGAACCCCTTGTTGAAAGACTATCTTTTCTCTATTGAATTGCATTAGACCTTTGTCAACAATCAGTTGACCACGTGTGTGTTTATATTCTTATCTCTTCCTTGCTATAGTAAAAGCTCTTTGAGGCCTAGAATATATATTTTTATATTGATTTTTTCATAGCTTCTATCACAATGTTTTTTATACAAGAGATACTCCAAAAATGTTGGAGGTGGTAGAAAATAGCTCTCCAACAATCAAGAACAGATTGAATCCTACCACTTCATCCCTCAGGGTGACTTAGATCAGTTACGTTCTTCCCTACATTCAAATTTCCACATTCTTGAGTGTCGTCATATTTAGCTCATAGGATATTGGGAGGATGAAATGAATATAGAAAGAGAGATCTGGTATTCGAGCCTGTGAGGCCTAACATGTAGTAGGTGCTCGTAGAGATAGTTATGTAACTAAAATCCATTTAAGAAAGATGAA
>NW_023220092.1:0-8943 GCF_002007445.2 Ailuropoda melanoleuca | reverse complement strand
CAGCGTTCAAACAGAGTTTGACTGGCTTGTCCTAAACGGTGCCTCCAAACCCTCAGAATCTTTGAACTGAAAACAATCATGGCTTCAAATGGACCAGGCTTTCTATGTCCTTTTCAGATGAATGACTATGGCAAGATCTGGACTTCTATGGCTCAAGGGCTTCCCTGGGCTCTGTGACCACCGAGCTGACCTCATAATGACAAACAGTGTTTAGGATTCCCCTTGGCTCAGGGAATTCCTGACATCCACGCAGATGCTAAAACTTCTTTGCACAGTAACTACTGATCCCATGGCTGAGTCATAAGTGCAGTTCGGTTCAGTAGTTAGAGCACGAGCACTGGACTGCAGGCCTGGGTTCACCTCCTGCCTCCTTTACTTAGAGGAGTTCATGAACCTGGTCACATTCATCTCTGTGCCTCCATTCCTCCACCTCAGGAATAGGGAGAGGAAACAAATCATTGCATAAGTGTGTGATGAGCAGTGAATGAATGAACACCTGTCACGTGGTCAGAAAGGTGAATTAGAGGGTCTAGATCTTGTCTGATATCTCACAATTTCACAAGTTCCAGAGCTGGATTCAAATCTGGGAGTCTTAGTTCCCAGATCATTGCTCTGTTGACGCACAGCTGCTTTGCCTAAATGCAAGCATTTTACCCCAACATGATTTCCTTTGGACAGAATCAGAGGCAAACAACAACAACAACAACAACAACAACAACAACAACAACAGCAGCAGCAACAAAAAGCAAACGAGCAAACCTATTGCTGTGTCCCTGAATCCACTCTCTGGGGCCCTTGTCCACAAATATCCATGACTGTTCTCTAGAATGCTCCAGTTGCCTGTCTTAAGGTCAGCAGATCAAATGAGATGAATCCCAGTGTAAAGGAAGGGAGGGTCACTGTTACAAAGTCTTGTGTTTTCAAACATGTGAAACAATGCCATCTTGCATTATTTATTCCTCACACAAATAGAAGTGCCTCCAAACAAACTAGGAGTTCCTGAGACCCTTGTCAACTCAGAAAAAAAAAAACATAGCTTAGCTTTTGGGAAGAGATCTGGATGAAAGTTCAGGAGAACTAAGAAACACATTACATCAAAACCACTTTAATGTAGACACGTTCTGTTTTCAAGCTACAATCATATGTGCAAACATATGCAATCATCTATATATACATATATACTTATATATATAATGTGTGTGTCTCTGCTCTTGTGTCTACATCACCTATTTTTCTTTGTGCATCACTGATAATCTGTGTACTTGTTTATCGATCACTCATTAACTCAATCCATTAACAAGTTACCCATCTTTCATCAGACATTAAAGGCCGGCTATTCATTGCATCACCAAGAAAAAAAAAGGTCATGCTATTGTCACCATACTTACGTCTGGGGCGCTGAATGGGATGTGTGGTAGCATATCGTTGAAATCTCTAGAAAATGTCATTTTGGATAACACCCAAAGTTCTTAGAAATGGAAATGTGTGTTTGGGAGTCATAAATTGAAATGTAGACTCTCATATTCTGAGGATCTCTTTGGGGCAACTATTGAAAGGAACAAACCCACATGTCCCCAAAATCCTGAAATCCATACCCCTTTGGGGATGAACGGTACAGGGCAGACACTGTAAGACACTGAGAAAACAATGATAAATGTCCTCCATATCAACCTTTCTGGGANGTAAGACCTTGAGAAAACAATGATAAATGTCCTCCATATCAATCTTTCTGCGTTCACTTGAAATTTCAAAAATGCATAATATGAATATAGAATTATGATGCTTAAAAAAACTTAAACAAACAAAAACAATGCCTTATTTTACCCCCTTGAGAACCTAGGGGTGACAAGTGAGGGGTGCAGGATATCATAGGAAGTAGTCCATTGTTCTCCATGGAGGACAAAGACCAAGGCTGCTAGCTCAGTAGAACTACCAACNGCTCAGTAGAACCACCAACAGTAGAAATCAAGGGATAAAACAAAACTATAAAACATATGTAGATGAAATTGGGAGAGAGGAAATTTTCAACGATGAGAAAAATAGTTTGAGAAAGAGTGAACTTAGTCCTAGCAAACAGTATTCAGAAGATCATTAGGAACATACCATCACAGCAGGAACCACAGCAGGAACCACAGTAATTTCCCATTCTGAGTTGGAGCAGCAGAGCAAACACCTATCTGTAGGAATGGGTCAGCTCAAAGAGTCCCAGCTGGAAAGGACAGCAGAGGTGTGGCTCAAGTCACCATGGTGATGGTGTCATCATAGACCTTTCAGAGACAATGCAGCTGCACAGTGGCCAACTTCTAGTGTGACAGGGGCCTGTCTTCACACACAAGGCGGGCATGGGAGAGTAAATGCTTTGTTTCAAAAGTTGAACCCCAGTCTCACACATTCTCACTCTTTTTTTTTAAATAAATGACATGAGGGGGAATGACCTGCCACCACCCCAATAGCGTCACTAGCTGAACTTCAGGGTGAAGAGGGAAAAGAAAAACAGATTGAGAATAAATAGAGGTCCCACTCTTGATTTAAAACACCATTCCTACCCATTCTATCCTCCAGAGTCACCAGGCATTTCTAGAAAGTTTAAAATGGGTCCTAGATGAAACGAAGAGCAGTNCAGACATTTCTAGAACAAAGTTTAAAATGGGTCCCAGATGAAATGAAGAGCAGTGTTCACAGAAATTCCATTCTTCAAATCATATTTCTCTAAGCATATACTAATGAAATTATGTCATTCTCTCACCATCTATGCTTACTACCTGATTTTTCTCTGTGTATAGCTGAGAGGACGTACTTAGTTACCTCTCAACCTTTGTGAATTTCTTGGTCAGTATGTGTATGTAAAGCAGACTCTTCCCTGAATAATGAGGGGGGAAATATCACTGTATTTTCACCACTGTATTTCTGTAATAGTGAACGGGTTGAGGGCAATACATACAATTAGTACTTTTCTAAATGAAGTATTTTAAATACTCCCCAAAATGCAGGGTTCAGTGTGTGTTCTGGCTCATGGATGGGCACTCAATAGACACAGGATTTTGATCTGTTCATGAAAAGTAGCAATGGAAATGGAAGGAACAGGTTCCAATTATACATAAAGAAGGAAACCTTTTAGAAAAAAACCAAGTGCCATGGACTTAACCAAGCAACTACAACACATGGTAAAAAAGTGTATGTATTTGGGGGACCTGGTGAATCCTTGGACTCTGAATTTTGGCTCAGGTCATGATCTCAGATTCGTGAGATCAAGCCCCAGAAAATAATGGCATAAAACAACCCCTTTACTTTGGTAAAGTACTATTTTAGTAAACCTGGTCATAAGGTTAGGAATTCATCCAGGACACAATGCTGACGTTAGAAAATGAAAGATTTCAAATATTCACACACAGGATGATCCCCATTAGGTAGAACTTGAGGTCCATGAAAAGAGCAGCCCTAGGCCCAATGCCAATAAATAAATGAGGGCTTTCTATTTCTCAATCCACAATCCAGAATCCAAGTTTTGCAGGCAGTTGGAACTTCCTGTATTAGTGAACAGATTCTTTGCAAATGCCCACATCTATTCTTTGCATGTTCCCAAGATCTACTTCCCAGTAGGGTGGCCAGAGGGCAACCAAGGGGAGTCCATGATGCCAATTGTGTAGCTGAACCTCTCAGCACCTCTTTCGGATTCTATCTGAACCGAATGCCCACTTTGGACACTCCTCAGGGCAGCAGAAATCATGAGGTTGTCGTTGGGTGTATTTACATCTGAGGTCGTACCCATTGGAGAGAAAAAACAAATTCAAACACTGGTCAGAATGCAGAGCCTGGACATAGAAGAGGCCCACTTATTACTTTTGCATTTCAGTGGCTTATCTCTGTTCTTTCCACAGTCAATAAACCTTCCCACAGAAATCTGTCCTGAACATCGAACTCAGGACTCAATTAATGATGCCTATAAGAGAGACCTTGTCTCAGGATCATTAAACAGTGAATCAGTAAAAATGTTGTCAGGAGGGAAATAAGCAAGGCTAGACATAGGGGGCAGTATGATTTTTGAAGCTTTTGCTTTTTTTGCACTCTGGGGTAGCCACATCCTTTTCCATATCAAAAGGTTAAGACACACATTAGTAGTATCATTTTTTCCCCCACAAAGCCAAGAAAAAGGACGAGACTGTGTTACATGTCTTGCAAGGGAAGTCAAGAGTCGAGGCAGGTGCTTTCCACAGGGAATAGATTCCACCTGAGGTTTGGCATGGCAGGGAGATCTTCCACAAGGGCACCAATAAAGAGCCCAAAGGAGGTGGGGAAGCAACGGGAAAGGAAGAGTGTATGATGCGATTGCTCCTCCAAAGAATAGATGTCTCAAAAGAAACCGATCTGTCCTGATAATGGACTCTGTCGGGTGACTCACTTGTGTCCAGAGCAGGACTCAACCGTCAGTCTTTATCAGAGACCTACCAGGCCACTCTACTCTGCACTTGGGACTGAGGGGCATAGGCCCATAAAATGCCCAAAGTCAGATAATTCCCACCTTTCGTGGGGAACCAACTGTGATATCACAATCTCTGAGTCCTTAGTGAGGAAGGGGGCAGTGGGGTTATTTTGGCATCTGTGGTTTCACCTAGGGAATAGCTCTCAGCTAGGCTCCAGATCTTTGATCTTGGAAACCAACTTCCCCTACTGCCAGTTGAACCTGACTCCATTCTTCCAAGAGACCACAGAGCACAGAGGACCCCCATGGGGGGGGCTTTATGCAGTCAATTGGTGCAGTGGAGGGAGGAGATATGTTCATGTTTCAAGTACACCCTTGTGCTCTATTTCCTGACACCAACCACAACCAACTCGCCAATTTCTCCAACAATTCAATTCATACTCCACCGATTTCAGGGCTCAGTCCCACAAGTCTGTCCTCACTGCAGAGGCCAGTCACAAATGGGGTGTTCAAGCTACCGACACTTCTGCCCAACCACAAGTTCAGGTATTCCCTTAGACCCCCTCCTTAGGGTTGATAATTTCACTAGAATGGCTCACATCCACAGTGGATGGACAAAGAAGATGGGCTCCATGTATACAAAGGAATATGACTCAGCCATTCAAAAGGATGGATTCTTGCCACTTACAGTGACCTGGACTGAACTGGAGTGTATTATACTGAGTGAAACACAGCAGTCAGAGAAAGACAAGTATATGGCTTCAGCCCTAGGTAGACTCTAAGAAACAGTGCAGAGGATCATAGGGGAAGGGAGGGAAAACAGAACCGGAGGTCATCAGAGAGGGAGAAAAGCCATGAGATACTTTTAAGTATATGAAACAAACTGAGGGTTGCTGGAGGTGAGGTGGGTGGGGGGATGAGGTAATTGGGTGATGGGCATTAAGGGGGGCGCGTGATGCGATGAGCACTGGGGGGGTATACGCAAATGATATATTATTGAACACTACATCTAAAACTAACGATGTACTATATGCTGCCTAATTGAATTTAAATTTTAAAAAAGGAAAAAACAATTATAAATACACTGTTATAAAAGTTATGTGAATGAAGGGGGGAAAAGATTGACTCAGAAGTCAGGAAAGCACTTTACTTACATCGTCCAGTTTATTATAAAGAATACAACTCAGGAAATGCCCAATGGAAGAGATGCATATAGCAAGGAAGGTCTAAAGGGGGTGGGGAGTGGTGGAGAGCTTCCACGCCCTCTCTGGGGGGAAATCACTTTTCCAGAATATTAATGTGTTCACCAACCTCTTGTTCAAGACTTTTTATAACCCAATCTTCAGCCCCCTCCCCTCACAGATGCCCAGTGGCTGGGGCTGAAATTTCCAATCCTTGACCCCCAGTTTGGTCCTTCTGGTGACCAGCCCCACTGTGATGCCATTTCTGGGCCCTGCCCTATGTCAGCTCTTTAGCTTAAACTCTTGAGAGGTCTGTTGGAGATTTTATGACTAACAAAAGACTCTCCTATCCCTCAGGAAACTGCAAGGATTTTAGGAGTCCTGTGCCAGGAACCAGAAATAAATGTATGTATGTATGTATGTATGTATGTATGTATGTATGTATTATTTATTTATTTATTATTTCTGTATTTTAAAATTTTCCACAAAGCACTTCTCCAGAAAGGCTAGGCAGACAGGACATTGGCTTGCCTCTTCAAACTACTTCATGGTGGCTTCCCAGAGGGAGATCACCTGGACAGCTGAATGGCAGGTTCATGTGTGATTTAAATGCTATTGTTTCCTGAAATCCTTTCATCCTTAAAGTGGAAATACCTAATGGGTCCTAACTAAATGTCCTTTCTAGTGCTAAGGAATGAACACACAAAATCAAGGGCACATGGTCCAAACCGAGAGAGATCTGAAATGCCGATTGGAAACCAAGTCTAGAATCCTCACTGGGCTTTGAGCTGAGAAGAAGAAGGATCTGAACTTAGGCGGATCGCCAGCTCTGCCTGCAGGTCCTGCCTGGCTCAGTCACTAACCCAGAGCAGGGTTGAGTTTAAGGTGTCCTGACAGGGCAGAATTCTCCACCTTCTAGATCAGGGCTCTCTGATAAAAACCTAATGCAAGACACAGACATGGTTTCATGTTTTCTAATAAGCACACTGGAAACAAGAGCAATGAAAATGGGGAAGTACATGTAAATGATGTTTTGGGTTTTGTTTTGTTTTTTAAGGAGGCTCCTGCCCAGTGTGGAGCCCAAGGCAGAGACTGAACACACTACCATCAAGACCTGAGCTGAGATCAAGAGATGGTCTTTTAACCAACTGAGCTACCCAGGCAAACAAAACAATGTATTTTTAATTCATTATCCCCCAAATGTTCACATTTCCACATGTGACACAAGAAAGGTGGCCACATTTCAAGGGCTCAAGGGCCACTCAGAGCTGGTGCTACCATATTGGACAGGGCAGACAGAGATCGTTTACATCACGGAATCCTATTGGCCAGTGCTGTTCAGGCTGTCTCAGGCTATACTGCATTTTGATTTATGAACATCCGGAAATAATCCACTTCTTCAGACTGAGTACTGAGACTCACATCTGTGCCTGGGATTCTCAAACCCAGAGTCAATGTGGGACAAAATTACGTACATGTTGCCAGGCATGGGTGGTAGTGGCTCAGTAACAGTTTAATCAACCTCGTCTAAACTCTCCATCTTGTTCTCTCCTTAGCCACCCTCTGTAGAATGTGAGAAACCCATGAATGGAATGAATGATTATCAATCATTTTAATGAATGAAAATAAATTAATGTAGGGCTCCTCTCTACTCGCCTTGAATCCTGGCCTCCAGGCATTTACACGGTGATGAGGCTTCCATTGGNACTGAGACTCACTTCAGTGCCTGGGATTCTCAAACCCAGAGTCAATGTGGGACAAAATTACGTACATGTTGCCAGGCATGGGTGTTAGTGGCTCAGAAACGGTTTCATCAACCTCGTCTAACTTCCATCTTGCTCTCTCCTTAGCCACCCTCTATAGATTGTGAGAAACCCATGAATGGAATGAATGATTATCAATCATTTTAATGAATAAAAATAAATTAATGTAGGGCTCCTTCTACTCGCCTTGAATCCTAGCCTCCAGGCATTTACATGGTGACGAGGCTTCCATTGGCATTCTCATCTCCCTGTATTCACATCCCGTCAATGTCTCTTCGGTCTGAGATTATTTTTACTCCATTAAGGGGTACATAATAGAATATTATACCCAAAGGGTGTATCTTCCCAGTTCTCTGGACACATTATATTGGCTTCCCGTGGTCCCCAAGCAGGGAGTGCTTTGGCCCCAAGGGAACACTCGGCAATGTCTGGGTACATTGAAGGTTCCCAACTGTGGGGCGGGTGCTACTGGCATTTGGTGGGTAGAGGCTGGGGATGCTGCTCCACATGCTACCAGGCTCCCTGCAGCTCCCACAAGAGTTCCCTTGCCCCAAATGTCAACAGAGCCAACGTTGAGAAGCCCTGTCTTAAGCCATGTCTGCTAACTCCCTTTAAGAAAAATGGGGGTTTCTAGGGGAGCCCCGCATTGGGCTCTGCATTCAACATGGAGTCTGCTTGAGATTCTCCCTCTCCTTCTGCTCCTCCAACTCACGCTCTCTCTCTCTTTCTCTAAAATATACAAATAAATCATTTTTTAAAAAAAAGTATGAAAAATGGGAATTCCTCCTGATCTCTTTTAACCCAATATTAAACGGCCAATATCTATCTCTATGGAATTAGTCACAGACCCCACTGATGTTAAAAGGAATACACCTCTTCTTATATTTCAATGTTTTCAAAGTAGCGAAAGTGTTTTGGGAAGTGTTCTCTCAAAGCTCACTCTCTGGACCCAGTCATTTCTCCCCAACTGTTTTTCTCCATGATTGCAAATATGTATTTTCAAGCATTGTCAGACAAACTGGAGCGGGCCCCAGACCACCTGAAATTGGACAACAGCCTTTCCTTTTTGAAAATTTTGCAAGAGAGCATAATAGAAACGAGACATCTAAAGTTGCAGTAAATCATATAGTGTCTTTTATCCAAACTAAAATTCATATTCACAGAACAATTTTTACTGATCAGCCATTTCACACCNCAGCCATTTCACACAATTTTTCACCCCTTGTTAATGCTAATAAAGTGTATGAGTTTTGAATCTGCGGGTGGCTGACCAAAGTGTGACCCCACAGCATGTATAGCCTGTTAGAAGGCTGTGTGCCTCACAGTCAAATCCAACCACCATTTCTAAATATTGCAACTCATGAGTTTCATATTTGCTTTCTTTTGTTCACCACAAGTTTGGATACATTTGAAAATGTCCAAGAATAATGAGAATTGTAGATTTTACTTCTGAGATGGGAAATTACAAATAATTTTCATAACATCTTCATATTTCCCTTCTTTTTTTTAAAAATATTTTATTTATTTGACAGAGATAGAGACAGCCAGCGAGAGAGGGAACACAAGCAGGGGGAGTGGG
>NW_023220091.1:0-669 GCF_002007445.2 Ailuropoda melanoleuca | reverse complement strand
CTTTTTTTAAATACCTCTATTCTCCCACACCCCAGCCTCTGGTTAATATTCTCATAATATTAGTTCAGGTTTTTCTTTTTCTTTTTGTTTTGATTCCACATGTAAATGAGATCATGTAATATTTGACTTTCTGTGCCTGACTTGTTTTACTTAGCATAATGTTCTGCAGTCTATACATGTTGTTGTAAAAGGAAGATTTTTCTTTTTAAAGATTGAATAATATTCTACTCTGTGTGTGTGTCTGTGTGTGTGACATTTTATTTATCCATTCATTCATTGATGAACATTTAGGTTGTTTTCATATCTTGCGATTGTAAATAATGGAACACTGCAATGAATATGGGAGTGCAGGTATCTCTTTGAGGTGGTGGTTTTATTTCTTTTGGATATATACCCAGAAATGGGATTGCTGGATCATATGGTAGTTATATTCTTAATTTTTTTGGAACTTCCATACTGTGTTCCATTAATACCTGTGCCAATTTTGTATTCCTACCAACAGTGCATAAGATTTGGGTTCCCTATTCTCCAAACCCTTGCTAATACTTATCTTTTGACATTTTGATGATTGCCATCCTAACAGATGTGAGGTTATATTTCATTGTAGTTTTGATTTGCATTGCCCTGATGATTAGTGATGTTGGCCATCTTTTCCTGTATCTGTTGGCC
>NW_023220090.1:0-669 GCF_002007445.2 Ailuropoda melanoleuca | reverse complement strand
GGGGGGGGGGGGGGGGGGGGGGGAGCTGCTTTAGGCGGGAACAGTAGTGCAGGGAGCAATAGTGCAGGGAGCCTGTGGCAGGAAGTCTGTTTACAGAAGCGGAAACGGCTGGTTATCTCTTGCTCCCAGTAGGGCTTCTGGTTATCTTATTGTTGGTAACTTTCTATCTTCTGGGGCCTCCTGGCCTGGGCTTACTCTGGGCCGTTTCCCTCTTCAGGTTAAGCAATTGCCTTTGGCTCAGGTCATGATCCCAAGATCCTGGGATCGAGCCCTGCATCAGGCTTCTTGCTCAGTGGAGAGAATGCTTATCCCTCTCCCTCCGTCTGCTGCTCCCGCTGCTTGTGCTCTATCAAATAAATAAATAAAATCATTTAAAAAAAAGAAAAATTAAATGTCTAAACTTAGGTACATTATAAAGAGCAAAGGGGAATATTTGTTCCTCAAAAAATATATATATATGTAGAACTATCATATGGCCCAATTCCACTTCTGGGTATATATCCGAAGGAAATGAAATCGGAGTCTCTAAGAGATATCTGCACTCCTATGTTTATTGTAGCTTTAGTCATAAAATCCAAGATATCAAAACAACCTAAGTGTCTGTCAATGAATGAATGGGTAAAAACATTATACACACACACACACACACACACACACACACACACACAC
>NW_023220089.1:0-669 GCF_002007445.2 Ailuropoda melanoleuca | reverse complement strand
GTGCCTTTGCTTCAACGGTGCAGAGCTGTGCCCTCAGCAGGATGTGCTGTCAAGTTCCCATCGTGCTTCCCAGTAAGGCATGATTCTAACGGCACACCCCCCGAGAGTTCCTGTTCCAAGGAAAGGAGCCTGACGACAGAGATGAATACACGGGGCTCATCATCCAGGCAACGAGGTCAGAAATGGGAGGACACGTCTCAATAAAAAAGTGCTTGAGAAAACGGAGTCGGCATTTTGGTGCGAGCTTCAAGAGTCAGCTGCTGAGGACTTCTCTAAAAACACAAGTAAAAACACCATCGACAGCTCAAGAGTCTTAAGTTTAAAGCTGGCTTTGATAGTGGTCTGCGGTTTGAGCTCAAAATTAATTATTTTCTGCCCCATCGTGGTATACAACTATTGCTCACTGATGCCATTTGCAGTCTGCACTGTAACAACTGTGCCTGCACACTGGGGGAGTGAATTTTGTCGGGGGGCGTGAGCACAGAGAGAAGGCGTGCAGACCCAGCATGAGACACGGAGCCCCTTTCCACACCGTCGTAATCACTGAAACGCGGGCATCTTGCAAGCTACTGATGAGGAAAACGCCTGGACGACGGACACTGCGCTGCAACGGCAGACTCCTACAAGGTCTGTCTGCCACACACCTGCACCCACACCCACCCACCCACC
>NW_023220088.1:0-669 GCF_002007445.2 Ailuropoda melanoleuca | reverse complement strand
TTTTTTCATTTATTAAATGTTTATTGAGCATCTATTATGTATATGACAGACATGTGCATAAAATGCTGTGGAAGTTTTTATTTATGCTTTCAGGGACTGGAAAGGGCTGCATGAAGAAGATAGATATTTGAATTAGAAATTAGAGGATCAAGCAGGATTCCATCAGGTAGAGATTGCAATGGCATTTCAGGCAAAGAGAATATTATAGCATAACACTGACTGTTCCGGATGAAGTGGCTTGAATGACAGTTTTGAACTTTACTACATGGAAATTAGAGGGATTTGAAGTGGTTTTGAATGGAGGAGTGTCAGGAAACAGTTATAGGAGGTAAATCACACATGGAATGTTTGGGAAGGACAAGATTAAAGTCAAGAGAATTCAAGATGTTATTGTAATGGTCATGGTGAGAAGCTCTGAATATCTATTCAACCATTGTACCAGCAGAAAGGAAAGAGAAAGAAGAATGAGCATCTATGAGAAGCTGACATCTATGGAACTCGATGATGCATCTTGAGGTCAAAAAGATGCAAAACTCTTGATAATATGAGAGACCCTGCTGTATACTGAGAAGATTCTCAATATGGTTGGCAATAACCTACATCAGTGTCACCTCTTCTGCTTGCTTAGAAAAGGATTCTCAGATCCTACCTGAGAAATACTTAAATCAG
>NW_023220087.1:0-669 GCF_002007445.2 Ailuropoda melanoleuca | reverse complement strand
TGCAAAAACCTGCAAAGCTTGTGAGGTCATATGTGGTGTAGCAGACACTTCATAGTGTTTGTCACATTGTGGAAACCTCGCGATAATAATAAAAAAATAAAAATATTGAATTAATATACAATCAGCATGTTTGGAATGATAACTATGTGCCAGGGGCTATCCCTAGATTTTTCCAGGAATTTCCCTTACCTAATCCACAAAAATGACTGAATGACAAAAAAAAAAACAGAGACTGGCTTTTCTGAACAGAGATATTGCGGTCGTCTTTCACATTTAACAACTTCACTGGTACATGATTCTTCCCCCCCACCCCCCAAGTTTCAGACAATTATGTAAAACAAATGAAATGTCACAAAAAGCAAAAGTATGGAAGCACAATATTGCAAATGATAGCGAACATACAAGACGATATCAAAATAAATGAGGCATTGGTGTGGGGTGATTTTCTCACTGGAACCAAAAGAAAAGAGGAATGTTTACCTCATTAATCCATTATTCACTTCTAAAATGACAGTCATAAACTTCTGAGAAATGCCATGGGAATTTTAGAATGTTTTCCTAGACTTCATTCTGCTACCTAGACTTAGCAAAAACACTTCAGCTTGGGACACTCTTTTTCTTTCTTTCTTTCTTTCTTTCTTTCTTTCTTTCTTTCTTTCTTTCTTTCTT
>NW_023220086.1:0-669 GCF_002007445.2 Ailuropoda melanoleuca | reverse complement strand
GGGATGACAAAGGGAAGCATCCCTGCCCACTCACTGTCTCTCTTTGCCCTTCCATACCACCGATGCCAGTGGGGAACCTCTCAGTCCCCTTCACCCATGTGGCCCATCCCCCAGCCCTCCCACCCACAAGACATAAATTTTTCAAGATTCTAGAGTATGTACTGCTTGACCTTAAACATTTAATTCTAATATCCATCTGGAATTGATTACGTGTGTGATATGAGATAGAGATAGAATCTCCATTTTCTCCTGTGGATATCCATTGATCCTGCCCTATTTTTGTAAAGATTTTCTTTCATTCCAGATATGAGAGAATGCACTCGAACTCAGTGTCACCTTTGCCAGAACCAAATGCATATATGTATATTGGATTACTTCTGAGTGATCATTTGTCTTCCATTGTTCATGGTGTATATTTTTGCACCAGCATTTTACTACCTTTTTTTTTTTTACTGTAACTTAATTATATGATTGGTAATTGGAAATGTATGTCCTCTAGCCTAGTGTTTTTTTTAAGGTTACTTTGACTTGTCTTTATTTTTAGGTTTGTATTTATTTGTAACTCGTTGGATATATTTTTTCACGCATTTTAGAATCCCACTCCTCAACAAAGTACTGCTTATAAGCTAACGAAAGTGAAGTTTGAACAGAAGTTAAGAGTGAAGTCAA
>NW_023220085.1:0-5069 GCF_002007445.2 Ailuropoda melanoleuca | reverse complement strand
GCCCCTATTGAAAACGCGAATGTTAGGTTTAGGTGTTTTCCTGGACGCTCTTCTTTAATACCAATAAGAAGGGCGCTGAGTCCTCGAGATTCTTGAAGNAGTGAGATGATGTTCGTTGATATTTCCCTGGATTGTGTGGTGTCTCAGAGACCACTATGTGGCACTCTCGTCAGGCTTCCGTGAACACTTTCCCTCATGTTTCCCTATTCACGAAAGATGATGATAGTTAAGACGGCCACTGCACAGTGTTGATTCTGACAGAAATGTTTTAGGCATTTTCTTTCCATTGCCACCAGCAGTTTTGATAAGATTTACCTATGATACAAACAATGCATTGGAGGCTGGTTTGGCCAAATTTTGTTTCTCAGTGCTGTGTTCATCGTGTTTCACTCACGGTAACAAAGCACCTTGATTTTTGTTCCACGTTCTATAACGCCGATGTGATTTCAAGGGCTTTATCTTCGCTCTTTGTTGCTTGGTTCTAAGTGCTGGATATTTCCAAAGCACATTCACCCAATGGGGAATCTGTGCCCCTATTGAAAACGCGAATGTTAGGTTTAGGTGTTTTCCTGGACGCTCTTCTTTAATACCAATAAGAAGGGCGCTGAGTCCTCGAGATTCTTGAAGTTTTTCATTTATACTGCCTTATTTAAGTGAGATGAAGTTCGTTGATATTTCCCTGGATTGTGTGGTGTCTCAGAGACCACTATGTGGCACTCTCGTCAGGCTTCCGTGAACACTTTCCCTCATGTTTCCCTATTCACGAAAGATGATGATAGTGCTAAGACGGCCACTGCACAGTGTTTTTTCTGACGGAAATGATTTAGGCATTTTCGTTCCATTGCCATCAGCAATTTTGATAGGATTTACCCTTGAAGCAAACATTGCATTGGAGGCTGGTTTGGCCAAATTTTGTTTCTCAGTGCTGTGCTCAACTTGTTTCACTCATGGTAACCGAGCACCTTGATTTTTGTTCCACGTTCTATAAGGCCGATGTGACTTCAAGGGCTTTATCATCGATCTTTGTTTCTTGTTTCTAAGTGCTGGATATTTCCAAGGCACATTCACCCAATGGGGAATCTTGGTCCCAATTGAAAACGCTGATGTTAGCTGGACGTGTTATCATGGACGCTCTTATTTAATACCAATAATAAGGGCGCTGAGTCCTCAAAATTCTTGAACTTTTTTATTTATACTGCCTTATTTAAGTGAGATGAAGTTCGTTGATATTTCCTCGATTGTGTGGTCTCTCAGAGACCACTATGTGGCACTCTCGTCAGGCTTCATGAACACTTTCCCTCATGTTTCCCTATTCACGAAGGATGATGATAGTGCTAAGACGGCCACTGCACAGTGTTGTCTCGACAGAAATGATTTAGGCATTTTTGTTCCATTTGCCAGCAGCTGTTTTGATAGGATTTACCCATGAAGCAAACATTGCACTGGTGGCTGGTTTGGCCATATTTTGTATCTCAGTACTGTGCTGATCGTGTTTCACTCACGGTAACAAAGCACCATTATTTTTGTTCCACATTCTTTAAGGCCGATGTGACTTCAAGTGCTTTATCTTCGCACTTTGTTTCTTGGATCTAATTGCTGGATGCTTCCAAGGCACATTTAGCCAATGGGGATTCTGGGTCCCAAGAAACGCTGATGTTAGCTGGAGGTGTTATCCTGGACGCTCTTCTTTAATACCAATAAGAAGGGCGCTGAGGCCTCAAAATCCTTGAACTTTTTCATTTATACTGCCTTATTTAAGTGAGATGAAGTTCGTTGATATTTCCCTGGATTGTGTGGTGTCTCAGAGACCACTATGTGGCACTCTCGTCAGGCTTCCGTGCACACTTTCCCTTATGTTTCCCTATTCACGAAGGATGATGACAGGGCTAAGACGGCCACTGCACAGTGTTGTTTCTGACAGAATAGGTTTAGGCATTTTCGTTCCATTGCCACCAGCAGTTTTGATATGATTTACTTATGAAGCAAACATTGCATTGGAGGCTGGTTTGGCCAAATTTTGTTTCTCAGTGGTGTGTTCTTCGTGATTCACTCACGGTAACAAAGCACCTTGATTTTTGTTCCACGTTCTATAAGGCCGATGTGACTTCAAGGGCTTTATCTTCGCACTTTGTTTCTTCGTTCTAAGTGCTGGATATTACCAAGGCACATTCACCCAATGGGGAATCGGGTAAAGGTAACGCGGTATTAGCTGGAGGTGTTATCCTGGACGCTCTTCTTTAATACCAATAAGAAGGGCGCTGAGTCCTCGAAATTCTTGAACTGTTTCTTTTTTACTCCCTCTTTTAAGTGAGATGATGTTCGTTGATGTTTCCCTGGATTGTGTGGTGTCTCAGAGACCAATATGTGGCACTCTCGTCAGGCTTCCGTGAACACTTTCCCTTATGTTTCCCTAATCACGAAGTTTGATGACAGGACTAAGACGGCCACTGCACAGTGTTGTTTCTGACAGAAATGGTTTAGGCATTTTCGTTCCATTGCCACCAGCAGTTTTGATAAGGTTTACTTATGAAGCAAACATTGCTTTGGAGGCTGGTTTGGCCAAATTTTGTTTCTCAGTGCTGTGTTCATCGTGATTCACTCACGGTAACAAAGCACCTTGATTTTTGTTCCATGTTCTATAACGCCGATGTGATTTCAAGGGCTTTATCTTCGCTCTTTGTTTCTTTGTTCTAAGTGCTGGATGCTTGCAAAGCACATTTACGCAATGGGGAATCTGGGTCCCAAGGAAACTCGTATGTTCGCTGGAGGTGTTTTCCTGGACGGTCTTCTTTAATACCAATAAGAAGTTGGCTGAGTCCTCGAAATTCTTGAACTTTTTCATTTATACTCCCTTATTTAAGTGAGATGTCGTTCCTTGATATTTCCCTGGATTGTGTGGTGTCTCAGAGACCATTATGTGGCACTCTCGTCAGGCTTCCATGAACTCTTTCCCTCATGTTTCCCTATTCACGAAGGATGATGATAGTGCTAAGACGGGCACTGCACAGTNTTCGTTCCATTGCCACCAGCAGTTTTGATGGGATTTACCAATGAAGCAAACATTGAATTGGAGGCTGTTTTGGACAAAATTTGTTTCTCAGGGCTGTGTTCATCGTGTTTCACTCACGGTAACAAAGCACCTTGTTTTTTGTTCCACGTTCTATATTGCCGATGTGACTTCAAGGGCTTTATCTTCGCTCTTTTTTTCTTGGTCCTAAGTGCTGGATATTTCCAAGGCACACTCATCCAATGGGGAATCTGGTCCCTATAAAAAGCACGGATGTTAGCTGGGGGTGTTATGCTGGACGCTCTACTTTAATACCAATAAGAAGGGCCCTGAGTCCTCGAAATTCTTGAACTTTTTCATTTATACTGCCTTATTTAAGTGAGATGAAGTTCGTTGATATTTCCCTGGATTGTGTGGTGTCTCAGAGACCACTATGTGGCACTCTCGTCAGGCTTCCGTGAACACTTTCCCTCATGTTTCCCTATTCACGAAGGATGATGATAGTGCTAAGACGGCAACTGCACACTTTTCTTTCTGATGGAAATGATTTATGCATTTTCGTTCCATTGACAGCAGCAATTTTGATAGGATTTACCCATGAAGCAAACATTTCATTGGAGGCTGGTTTGGCCAAATTTTGTTTCTCAGTGCTGTGCTCATCGTGTTTCACTCATGGTAAAAAAGCACCTTGATTTTTGTTCCACGTTCTATAAGGCCCGATGTGACTTCAAGGGCTTTATCTTCGCACTTTGTTTCTTGGTTCTAAGTGCTGGATGCTTCCAAGGCACATTTACCCAATGGGGAATCTGGGTCCCAAGGAAATGCGGATGTTAGCTGGAGGTGTTATCCTGGACGCTCTTCTTTAATACCAATAAGAAGGGCGCTGAGTCCTCGAAATTCTTGAACGTTTTCATTTAGACTCCCTTATTTAAGTGAGATGATGTTCGTTGATATTTCCCTGGATTGTGTGGTGTCTCAGAGACCACTATGTGGCACTCTCGTCAGGCTTCCGTGAACACTTTCCCTCATGTTTCCCTATTCACGAACGATGATGATAGTGCTAAGACGGCCATTGCACAGTGTTGTTTCTGACAGAAATGGTTTAGGCATTTTCGTTCCATTGCCACCAGCAGTATTGATAGGATTTACCCATTAAGCAAACATTTCATTGGAGGCTGGTTTGGCCAAATTTTGTTTCTCAGTGCTGTGCTCATCGTGTTTCACTCATGGTAAAAAAGCACCTTGATTTTTGTTCCACGTTCTATAAGGCTGATGTGACCTCAAGGGCTTTATCTTCACACTTTGTTTCTTGTTTCTAAGTGCTGGATATTCCAAGGCACATTCACCCAACTGGGAATCTGGTTCCCAAGAAAACTCGGATGTTAGCAGGAGGTGTTATCATGGATATTCTTCCTTAATACCAGTAAGAAGGGCGCTGAGTCTTCCAAATTCTTGAACTTTTTCATTTATACTCCCTTATTTAAGTGAGATGATGTTCGTTGATATTTCCCTGGATTGTGTGGTGTCTCAGAGACCACTATGTGGCACTCTCGTCAGGCTTCCGTGAACACTTTCCCTCATGTTTCCCTATTCACGAAGGATGATGATAGTGCTAAGACGGCCACAGCACAGTGTTGTTCCTGACAGAAATGATTTAGGCATTTTCGTTCCATTGTGAACAGCAGTTTTGATAGGATTTACCCATGAATCAAACATTGCATTGGACGCTGGTTTGGCCAAATTTTGTTTCTCAGTCCTGTGCTCATCGTGTTTCAACACGGTAACAAAGCACCTTGATTTTTGTTCCATGTTCTATAAGGCCGATGTGACTTCAAGGGCTTTATCTTCGCACTTTGTTTCTTGGATCTAAGTGCTGGATATTACCAACGCACCTTCACCCAATCGGGAATCGGGGTAAAGGAATCGCGGAATTAGCTGGAGGTGTTTTCCTGGACGCTCTTCTTTAATACGAATAAGAAGGGCGCTGAGTACTCGAAATTCTTGAACTGTTTCTTTTTTACTCCCTCTTTTAAGTGAGATGATGTTCGTTGATGTTTCCCTG
>NW_023220084.1:0-669 GCF_002007445.2 Ailuropoda melanoleuca | reverse complement strand
TTATTATGCCTTGCTGGATTTATTTTACCAGCTTTTAAAATTAGTAATTTTTATATCTTCAGAAGTAAGAGCACCTGTGATTTTTCCCTATACTTGTCTGGCTCGATTTTGGTATTAAGTTTACACTAGCTTCATAAAACCAAATGAGGGAGTGGTCTTTCTTTTTCTGTTCTCTGGGAGAAATTCACCAAATTAAAATCTCTTGACTTCTTGGTGGAATTTACCTGTACCTGTCTCCCAGGCCGTGTATGTGTGTGTGTGTACATACATGTGTACATGTATGTATGACCATTATTGATGACCCTGATGTTTTCTTAGGTGATCAGAGAACCAGTAGGGTGTCCTACTTATTATCAAGTGGATTTTGATAATTTATGTACTTTTTTTAAAGAAAAATCTTTACTTTTCATACGCTCATCCATATCACGGGGTAAGCTTCAATCTCTTTCTCTGGACATCCCCACTTCTTGGGTGATGTTTGTGATTTCAGCACCTCGATGATGCCCTTCCACCCAGTGACAGCAGGCCCCTCGCCCTGTGCAGAAACAGTCTGTATGCATGAGGCATTCACCTTGTCTGGGATGTGAATATGGCAAGGTGAGGGCTTGTGACTCAGGAATAACCTGGAGCTAAATCTTTCAGGATCAGCAGGAGTTCAGCTGTTGGTCC
>NW_023220083.1:0-669 GCF_002007445.2 Ailuropoda melanoleuca | reverse complement strand
TAATACTTATTTTAAGAAAATGCACAACAGATTTTTTTAAAAAAATAAAAGAAAGTAAAAATTAAAAATGGTGAAGGCAGACATAGATGTATAATAAAATAGAAAAGGAAAATATTGGAAAGGAGAAATTAATGAAAAGTTTATGTGCTTGATTTAAGGTGTAAAGCATTGAGGTTAGGAATGAAAATGGATTTATCCACAGATATAGTAAAATTAATAGATTTTAAGATAATATTGTCTGTAAAATTTACATTAAGAAATTTTTAAATCTGAAGGAAATAGAAGGAAATACTACCAGTATTGATTAAAAAAAGGACAAAGAACTTGATAAATTAATTACCATAGAAGAAATCGTGAAGGTAATTGAAAGTTTATTCTTAAAAAAGCACCCTGACTAGATGATTTTAAAGAAAGGTCCTACCTAATTTTTAAGTAGTAGTTAAATACAGCATAATTGAAAATGTTCAAGACTATAAAAAACATGAAATCTCCCAAACTGACTGCTAACTAGAATATGTTCAAAATAATGTAATAAATGTAATTTAGTAAAAGAAAACTGCTGACTGCTTATGATTATGGGTGCAAAATAAAAGCAAATGGAATCATTCAATTTATCAATAGACTATCAGGATTTATTCTAAGGCATCAAGGGTAAATCAACATTAGGAA
>NW_023220082.1:0-669 GCF_002007445.2 Ailuropoda melanoleuca | reverse complement strand
CTTCTTCATAAAATAAAATTTAAAAAAATAAAATAAAATCCTATATAAAAATCCATATAAAAATAAAATCCTATATATATATTTATTTATTCATATATATATGAAAAGATGCTCCACCTTCTTCATAATAAGAGAAATGGGAAGGAAAGCTTCTTTGAGGTAATATCTATCTAGCAAGTTGGCCGAAAACCAAACATTTAACTCTCTGCTGTGCTGGAGAGCCCACGGAGAGATAAGCTCCCTCATGCATTGCTTACGGGAGAGCCCCCTCGGAGGGCAATTTGGCAACATCCATCAAAATTATGAATGCATGGACCCCTTCACCAGGAATCTCACCTCTGGGAACTTACCCTACACACGGACCCGCAAACATGTGAAGTGATGTACTTACAAGGTTATTCACTGCAGCATAATTTGTTATAGCAGAAAAAGATGGAAAACAGCCGGACGTTCATCAGTAGGGACCGGCCAAGTAAATCATGACATTACGGTACATCCACCCAACGACGTGCTGTGTGGTTGTTTGGGAAAAAGTAAGCATGAGGAAGCTCTTTACGTCCCGATACAGAAGGAACCTCCCTGTCCAGGGTGTGTAGTGATTACGGCAAAGTGCTGGAGAGTGTTAATAATACGCTACGTTTGGTGTAATGGGGGAGGGTTTTTTTTTTT
>NW_023220081.1:198-602 GCF_002007445.2 Ailuropoda melanoleuca | reverse complement strand
GCTTTTGGCCTCTTCTCTCCATTGCCACCACCAGTTTCGATAGGATTTACCCAGGAAGCAAATGTTTCTTTGGAAGCGGGTTTTGGCCAAATTTTGTTTCTCAGTGTGGTGTTCGACGGGTTTCAATCAGGGTATGAAAGCAACGTGATTCCTGTCCACCTTCCAAAAGGCCAATGTGATGTCAAGGGCTTTATCCTCACACTTTTTTTCTTGGCCCCAAGCGTTGGACCCTTCCCAGGCCCCTACACCCAATGTGGAACCGGGGTCCCCAATGAAAACGCTCATGTATGCTTGATGTGTTTTCCTGGACGCCTTGGTTTATTACCAATAAGAAGGGTGTTGACTCCTCCAAATTCCTGATCATTTTCATTCATGCTCCCTTACTCATGAGAGCTGATGCTCGT
>NW_023220081.1:0-181 GCF_002007445.2 Ailuropoda melanoleuca | reverse complement strand
TCGTTGATATTTCCCTGGATTGTGTGGTGTCCCAGAGACTACTATATGGCACTCTCGTCAGGCTTCCGCGAACACTTTCCCTCCTGTTTCCCTATTCACGAAGGACGAGGTAGTGCTAAGACGGTCCCTGTAGAGTGTTTTTTGGACGGGCATGTTTTTGGCCTTTTCGTTCCATTGCCAC
>NW_023220080.1:0-669 GCF_002007445.2 Ailuropoda melanoleuca | reverse complement strand
TCTGGTAACCATCAGTTTGTTCTCCAGGGTTAAGAGTCTGTTTCTTGGCTTATCTCTTTTTTTCTTTGTTCATTTGTTTTCCTTCTTCAATTCCACATGTGAGTGAAATCATAGGGTACTTGTCTCTCTCTGACTTATCTTTGTGTTGCACCCTTTACATCCATCCATGTTGCAAGCGGCAAGATTTCTTCTTAGGGCTAAATAATATTCCATTGCATATAAACCGGATCTTCCTTATCCACTCATCTATTGCTTGCAGGGTTTGGCTCTTGTAAATGATGCTGCAGATACAGCAGGTTGCCTTTCAGTTCTGTTGATCCTTTCCTCTGCTCTGCAGAATCTTTGTATTTTGATGTGGCCCCAACAGCTTCCTGAGGCAAGAGAAACAAATGCAAAGTACTTGTTATACACTCCGAACTCTAGTATTAACTGTGCAATGAGTTGACAAAAGGAAGAGCCACAGCCTCCCAACCTTCACCCCCACCCCCACCCCCAATAAATGGACACAGGACCTCCAGACACTTCAAGCCCCTTTGCGCTGGTTTGTCAGAGGACAGAGGAGGGACAGCCAGCACAAGGGGTCTGCAAAGTCCTTCAAATCCCGTCCTTAGAGCTGCTCTTTCAGCCCCTCTGTGGACTACCACAGCCTTTCTGTCCCTGGTAAGCAAG
>NW_023220079.1:0-669 GCF_002007445.2 Ailuropoda melanoleuca | reverse complement strand
ACCCAGCTTCCATGGCAGCCAGGTGGGCACCGAAGGCACCCATCTGTGAAGAACACACACTGAGTGCTCAGGGGGACGAGAACTGTGGATGTCAGAGGGGCTCCCACAGGGCGCTGGGCAGGTCAGGAAGGCCTTCAGAGAAGAAGGAAGACCTGGAGTGGGACTGATAGGATTTGGATTGGAGGAGAGAAAGGAGAGCAGCCCAGGTGACCAACCATCTGGGTTCGCCTGAGATGGAGGGGGCTGCTCCAGAGATGGGACTTTAAATGCTAAAACCAGGGGTGCCTGGGTGGCTCAGTCATTAAGCATCTGCCTTCGGCTCCGGGCGTGATCCCAGGGTCCTGGGATCAAGCCCTGCATCAGGCTCCCAGCAGAGCAGCGAGCCTACTTCTTCCTCTCCCACTCCCCTTGCTTGTGCTCCTTCTCTCTCTGGCTGTCTCTCTTTCTGTCAAATAAATAAATAAAATCTTTAAAAAAATAAAAATAAAAAATAAATGAATGCTAAACCCAGGACAATCCAGAGCCAACAGGTCGTTGATCACGTCAGGAGTAGGATGACATAATGACTATGAACATAGGCTCCAGAACCAGACAGCCCGCGGCCATTGTCTCCTACTTTCTTGGTTGTGTGATCTTAGACAAGTTAGTTAACCAGCCTGAGGCTTGGTT
>NW_023220078.1:0-669 GCF_002007445.2 Ailuropoda melanoleuca | reverse complement strand
ATAACGCCGGGATCACGCCCTGAGCCAAAGGCAGACGCTTAACCGCTGTGCCACCCAGGCGCCCCGAGAACCTTATTTTCATCATCAGATGTATTGGCTGCTCTTGACAAAAATCTGAAAAATGTCTCCTTTTAGGTCTTTTTGATTTTTTTCCCTTCAACACTTGCAATCACTAGCTTTGCATCTAGAAGAGAAAAGCTACATGCCAAAGTCATGAACACACTTTATCACACAACTCTCATCTGATCTGACTTTTCCCCTGCGGTCACCATGACATCAGACTTGTCTTTTCTCTCAGGTTCCATGACCTAGGGTAATGTAGAGGTGGGCCCAGTTCAACACTGCCAACATTGAGAAGATGTTCTATGTACAGAAACAGATGAATGTGTTCCCAAATATTCCAGAACATAAGAAATATGGTTGCTTGGCTGACTTACGCTCCCTACCCCACAGGTTCAATATCCTGGTATATGATTTTTGTTCATATGTTAACATCCACTGTGTGGTCAGTAACCTACGACCTTAGGGAAAAGGGGGAATGACCGGGTATATTATTGCTATATATAATTAGATCTGTCAAGCCCCGTTTCATGAGCTTTATTTAATGGTGATTCTTGAAATCAAAAATTTATACTTTAGTCAGAAAGAAACTTATGGACCATTCACTTT
>NW_023220077.1:0-669 GCF_002007445.2 Ailuropoda melanoleuca | reverse complement strand
AAACTCTTTTGTTATGAGCTTCTGTTTACTGGATGGAAACAGAACTTTATTTAGGCTATCAAAGGAGTAGACACTAAACATACCAGAGATATTCAAAGAGGTCATGTGTAGAGACTTTCTTATGACCGCTATCAAGCTGACAAGCACATAAAAGGCTTGCAAATAAATGTCATTTTGGTTTTACATTTTCCATTATGCAAACGACAATAGGAAAGCTAATTCGGGAAATTTTAAACTTTCTCTTGAGGTTTTACAAATATGTTGTCCTCCCTCGATCTGAATTGAATACATTAAATAATAAAACACATAAACTTACACATTGCCTTTTTCCGTGGATGTTCTTGCCAGCTGTTGCGACTTTATTGAGTAATACATTATCAGATGATAGTGTATTTGTGATGATGAATCACACTATTAAATAATTAGAGCAATTGTGTCCTGATGATATATTAACTCAATAACCCAGTAGCAGGCAGAAGAAAATTATTTTAGAAATTCTGATTCTACATGATTATTTTTTAAGTACATTGCATATATCCTTTAAATAGATTGTATTATAATAGCTCAACAAAAAATGTTTTCAGCCAATGCTTCCATTTTATAATTGAGAATAATTCAGGCATTGTGAAAAAAAAAGTGGGAGAATTTAGTCCTGGGTCAACCATATTT
>NW_023220076.1:0-669 GCF_002007445.2 Ailuropoda melanoleuca | reverse complement strand
CTTTTGAATAAAAATCTTTCAGTCAAATAACCCACCGCACATCAGTATCAGTGAACAGTCACCTTTCTTTCCTAATATTATCATTCGCAGCCCATAGCGCTGCTGCTCCAACAGCCGTGTTACAGTTAACAGAATTCTGATCAAAGGTCAGTGATATTGATAGCACTTGCTGAGCGGGTGCCTTGGCAATCAGTTTTAATGAGTCTGAGCCATATTCATTTCTTCTCCTGCTGCTGGTCTGTTGAAACAAAAAAAGAAAGAAAGAACGTCAAAGGTGGCAGGGGTGTCAAAGACGCCATAGGCACAGACTTCCGTGATAAGCTTTCATTTAAAGAGCTAAGAGGCAAAACCCGAAATAACTCCTGATATGTATGTTCCCGCTACCGTGGCAGTTAGAAGAGACCTAGGAAACTCATCTTCCCTGAGTGATAGTCAGTAATGACTCAATATGACTTTGACCTCATTGTTATTCCATTAGGCACACCTGCGAAGTGCACCCCCAAGGTACAATTTGAAGTGATTATTTTAATCAAGATGTGCCAAATGGTAGCAACATGGAGGATCAACACCCAATATTCTAGAACTTTAATGCCATTTTAGGCAGTCTCATATTCATATATATATATATATATATATATATGTATTTTTTTTTTAGGCTCTTTTCTGTTT
>NW_023220075.1:0-669 GCF_002007445.2 Ailuropoda melanoleuca | reverse complement strand
ATCATGTATTTTTTTAATAAAGTGTTTTACTTTGGGATAAATTCCAATTTACAGAATAATTATGAAGATAGCACAGAACTCCCATATACCCCCATTAGTTTACTTATTATTAAAATCTAACATTCGTATGGTACACTTGTAACAATTGATGAACAAATCTTGATACTGGATTATTAACTAAAGCTGTCACAGATATGACTGTTTCATTTTTGATGGCTTTGACAGATTTGAGGAGTGTGTGTATGAATAAATGGAAATGGAGTATTTTCCAATTTACATTTTTAGAGCACTGAGACCTAGGTTACTGAGGGCCAGTGTGGAAAGAAAGCAGCCTCAAAGTTGGTATTAGCTGATTGTTACTCTTGAGGGACTTTAGCGATGAAGCAGATAGGGCACCATACAGAGCCCAGTGAGAGATTTGGAATGGAGAGTAGGAAAATGAATTTAAATAGATCATCTTCAGGTTTTCAGTGTCCAAACTGTATGTCTACCTCTAGAATGTTGATGGCCGTCTACCAAGTATGTGAAGCACTTTATCCCTGTTCAGTTCAACTCTAGACAAATTTCAGGTGGCTTTCCCTTTCAATTTGATTACTTTCTTTAAAAAAGTTTTCATTTATTCCTGACAATCACTCTCTAAACAATTAGATACCTTAATTATTAAAAAAA
>NW_023220073.1:0-1052 GCF_002007445.2 Ailuropoda melanoleuca | reverse complement strand
GGACGGGTGTCGACGGGAGGTGGTTCACAAGGTGTGTCGGAGGGCAGTCCCGCTCGCCCGGGTGTCTGGGGAGCGAGGGGCCTCCCCTCCCCCACGCCCGCCGTGCGGGGTGCGCAGCGCCCCTCACCCGGACCGCGGAGCTGCGGGAGCTTCTGTTGCCATGGTTACCCGCCGCGCTCCGCTCAGCGCCGCGGGAGGTACCAGCGCCGCAGGCGGTGCGCGATCGCTGAGCCCAGAGCTGGGGGCAGGCAGGACGGGACACGGAACGCCGCGCGCGCCGCACAAGCACGCTGCCCTGTCGCATCCCGCCCCCACACACCGTATACTCACACGCACACAACAGAATACACGCCGCTCTGCGCGCGCGGAACCCGTGCGCACGCATCACTCGCGCCGCACACCGCATCCACCCCACGCCGTACGCATCGCTTTCCATGCCAGCCACACACACTGTAAATACTCGTACAACACACACTCACACACCTTAAACCCA
Organism: Ailuropoda melanoleuca; assembly: GCF_002007445.2. Taxonomy (NCBI): domain Eukaryota; kingdom Metazoa; phylum Chordata; class Mammalia; order Carnivora; family Ursidae; genus Ailuropoda; species Ailuropoda melanoleuca. The sequence goes on along the minus strand of NW_023220073.1, from coordinate 559 downwards.
CTCGGGACCCGGACGCCGGAAGATGCGCTGTTGGAACAGGTCCCCTGGCGTCTACACTCGCAGGCACGAACCCGCAGAGGGTCGCAGCCGGGTCCGCGCACGCGCAGCAAGCTGATGCACCCCTCCCCTTTGTGACCCTCTCTGCAGATCCACCTTGTGGGGTCACTTCAGAGGAGGGATGGCCTCCTAGGCACGCACCCTCCGACCGGAAGGTCGCCGCGGCTGCCCCGGACCCCCCACCGTCAACCCTANGCGCCCAGACGCCCGCCATCCGCCTGGACCCCGGGGCAGGCGCGGCCAAAGCGCAGCGGGCGGTGTCCAAAGGTGTCTGGGTCCGGGCCGCTTGTTCATGGAGGACCCGCGACCTCAGGGACACCTTCGTTTCCTCACCCCTCCATCCCGCGTGGCAGGAGAAGGAGGAGGGTGGGGGAACCTGGGGACCAGGGAGGGACCCTAGCCACTCCCATATGGGAGTGCCAAGAAAGCCCGGAATCTCCTTCATCCAGAGGAGAACTTAATCCAGTCAATTTTTTAAATTTTGTTTTTGATGATAAATCCG
>NW_023220072.1:0-668 GCF_002007445.2 Ailuropoda melanoleuca | reverse complement strand
GGTGGTCAGAGAGAGGGGAGGGCCCTCTGTACAGAGGGAATGGCATGTGCAAAGGCTCCAGGGCAGGAAGGAGCATCAAGTATGCTTGAGACTTCAGGTGGTGTCCTTGGGGCTGGGAAGGGGAGAACACGCAGTGTGGAGGGCTATTACTGAATCCCTCCACCGCTTTCTTCAGACCCTTGGATGGTCTGCTTGCCCCAGTAAGTAGCACTGCCCATTGTACAATCCAAACTGCAGGGATGCACGGTCGGTGAGCGCAGAGAGTGGCGTAGCCCCCCACCCCCCACCCCAGAGCGGCCGGGGGGAGGCTACCCAGGATGCACCAAGCCACCTGTTCTGGTTTTTCTCTGAGACAGGCAAGGGGTTCTTGGGTGTGTGTGCGCCACAGCTTCTGCTGCTCTCGTGAGGGCCACCAGGTGTGGGACAAGCATGGGGTACTCGCCCTACACCAGCCCCGGTTGCACAGTCCCTACACCCAAGAGGCCCAACCTTGGTTCAGGAACCATCTTTCTAGGGGCGCCTGGGTGGCTTAGTCGTTAAGCGTCTGCCTTCGGCTCGGGGCGTGATCCCAGGGTCCTGGGATCGAGCCTCACGTCGGGTTCCTCCGCTGGGAGCCTGCTTCTCCCTCTCCCACTCCCCCTGCTTGTGTTCCCTCTCTCGCTGGCTGT
>NW_023220070.1:0-6499 GCF_002007445.2 Ailuropoda melanoleuca | reverse complement strand
GGGGAGGGGGGTGGGGGAATGGGATAGACCAGTGATGGGTAGTAAGGAGGGCACGTATTGCATGGTGCATTGGGTGTTGTACACAGGTGATGAATCGTCAAACTTCACATCGGAAACCGGGGATGTACTGTATGGTGGCTAACATAATATAATAAAAAATCATAAAAAAAAGAGACTGGCTTTTTTTTTCCCCCAAAGTAGTGTGTGTTCTTTAATTTTATTTTCCAGTTCCACATCCTCGTTGCCTCCTGGCACCACCCCCCTTCCCTTTCTCTTCCATTCAAGTCAGCTTTGGATTAGAGTTTCAGATCAACTTTCAATTCTCTTTTTGCAGATTTTTAATTATCCCAAAGCCACACTGTGAGGAGGCTGGTTCAGAGGCTCCAGGCGGCTTTGGTCACATCTGCAGATCACGTAGGTATCATCTCTATGGCAACTGACCCATGTTGGGTAGAAGCAAATAAAGCTCAGAACCAAAGGTTAATTGCTATTTCATTTCTGCTTTTTTCCCCCCTTGCAATTCCAGCATTGTGGATGGAGGTTGTAATTAGAATCAAATTATCAGCAGATTGAATATCTTCTTTATGATTTTGGTGGCTGCAAAATTACTCAGCTGGCTAGAAAAGGGAGAGTGATGATGGTTTCTATTGACCTCAAGGTCTTCTTTCCCACCTCTGGGGAGGACAGACAGCTTAGATGATCTGGCCAAATGGTCTAGATCTATCTACATTTCTTTCTTTCTTTCTTTCTTTCTTTCTTTCTTTCTTTCTTTCTTTCTTTCTTTCTTTTTCTTTCTTTCTTTCCTTCCTTCCTTCCTTCCTTCCTTCCTTCCTTCCTTCCTTCCTTCCTCCTCTCTTTCTCTTTCTCTCTCTCTCTCTCTTTCTTTCTTTTCTTTCTTTTCTTTCTTTCTTTCTTTCTTTCTTTCTTTCTTTCTTTCTTTCTTTCTTTCGTGGGNTCTTTCTTTTCTTTCTTTCTTTCTTTCTTTCTTTCTTTCTTTCTTTCTTTCTTTCTTTCTTTCTTTCTTTCGTGGGGGAGAGAGTGAACGAGCATATGGTCTAGATCTTTGTAGCACCAAGGAACATGCTCCTTCCTCATTCTTACTTTATATTGACATTAATAATCATACTGACAGTGCTGACCACTTACTGGGATTTACTTGTGCCAGGCACTTTGCTAAGCACATATGCACACGATCTCATTTAAACTATAAAGTGATGCCTTAAATGAAAGATTCCCAACCCCATTTTACAGATGAAGAAACCAACCTCAGGGCTATTAAATAACATGCCCACGGTCACATAACTAGTAAGTTTTTGCAGAGCTGCATTTTGAGCCCAACTTACCTGATTCTAAGGCTCTTAACCGTTAGATCCCGAAATATGCTCCATGAGGCTCCAACTTGTTTAGAGAGACTAGGAGACTCACAGAGGAGGTTAGCTGCCCCACATCAAATGTGCTCAGGACTTTGGCTAAACTCATTCTCTTCCCATTAGTGTCCGTGAAATAGTAATTATAGAAGAAGAATATCTGTCATGGTACACACTAAGTCTTATATACAATTTCTGTGGTTCCCTGGAATGAAAAAATCAATACGCGGTGTTTTCTCAAATACAATATTGTCGTGATCATTTCTCACCTTAGCTCAAGTTTTCCTTCTTCCTGGAATTCCTTCTCTTTTTCTATAATCTACTGTTTATGCTTTTCATCCTTCCAAGCCCATTGGAAAACACAATGCCCTTTATGAAGTGTATCTTTTTTATAACCATGGCTCACATTTTTTTCTTTTGTTGTAAATTCCTATAACCATTCATTTTCTGAATTGTTGCCATAGTGGTTAACAATTTCGATTCCAACTCAGATTTCCTGGATTTGAACCATGGCTCCATTCTTTAATAGTTCAGTGTTCCTGAGCAGTGTTACTTTTCTGTGCTCGGTTTCCTCACATGTAACTGGGGCCATCATAGAACTTCTACCTTAGTGGGTTCTCGTGAGGCTTAAATGAGTTTCTACACGTAAAATACTTAGGAGAATGCAGTGTTTATAGTAAGTACTACGTATGTGGTTTGCTGTTATGTTCTGCCTTGGTCATTAATTGTTGTCTTTTGTGTTATCCGGGACAGAAATTCAACTCAAACACATCTAAGCATAACAAGGGAATTTATTGGCGCATTAACTGGGAAATCCAATGATATACCTATCATGGGCATCCTTGATCTGGGGACTCAGTTGTGACACTCAGCAGTGCTTTTTCTCTGTGCTGGCTTGATTCCCAGGTAGGTGGCCCCTCCAGCATTAGATTTATAACCTCCCATGCCAGCAGTCAGGCAGCACCTCTTTTCTATGAGCCCCAGAAAAAATTCTGGGGTAGCTCTAATTGGTCCAACTCAGATCACATGTCTACTAGTGAACCAAAGTTGGTAGCCAGGGAGATTCTCGCTGTCCAGACCCTCGAAACAGAGGGTAGCGTTAGCCCTGGTCAAACCATGTGGCTGGGAGGTTCCCCAAAGAGAAATTAGGGCATATGTCTACCTTAGTGTCTGCCATCCCATTTTTACAGTAAGCTCTTTTTTAGAGGATAACACTGGACCCCTCTTTCATGCTTAACATGGCAGAAGCTCAAAAAACAACTTCTTGGTTGATGTGGTATCTGCCCTTAAGACTAGGAAGTAAACTTTTCGTGTCATAGCCTGGAAACCTAGATGCATTCAGAACTGCCTTGGAAAGCTGGCACTTTGGGATGGAAAATGGGGGAAGGCAGGGAAGAAGAATGGGATAGATGGGATAGGAGGAGCCTTCACCTGCATGTGTAATATTTGTAGTGTTTTATTTCTTAACAAAAGGATATGAAGCAAATGTGGAAAGATGTTCATATTGGTTAAATCTGGGAGATGGGAACGAGGGTGTTATGATAGTCTTTGACTTTTCTGCATGTTTGATATATTTCACTTAAAAACAACAAAACAGAGCAAAAAATAGTGGCTATTTAGCCAGGCAACATTTTTTCCTCTGAGTCTCAGCCATCACAGAATCCCTGGTGGTTTTCTGACTAATGTCATTTGTGAAAGTCAGCCCTCCCTCCTCATCTGATATAAAACATAAAGTTCAGAGTTATCTTAAAGGGAAGTTCAACAGTCTCAGGATATGGTTGAGAGAAAGAGCTTTACCTGAAACCTATTATGAGAAATAACAAAGTCAAAATTTATAATAATCATAATAATAATGCCCACCCCTTATTGAGAGCTAACTACTTCTCAGGCACTGTGCCAAGCACTTAATACATATGATCTCATTTAATTCTACCAACAACCCTCTGAGGTGGGTAGTAATCTTGTTCCTATATTGTAGATAGGGTGAAGAAGCTCAGATTGGTTAAGTCACTCATCCAAGGTGAAATAAGTGAAATATGTGAAAGAACGGGTCTCAAGTCCAGATCTGTCTGATTCCAAGGCCCATCTTGCCCCCACTGCCAAGTTCTCCCTCTCTGCTTACCAGGAGTAGGTGTGGGCACCAAGAGACTTTGGCAAGTGGTATTTCCTGCCCCAGGGGGTATCATTAAGGACATGGGACTAAAGTCTGAATGCCTGGCTAGACTGTATTGCTTATTAGCTATGTGACCATGGGGAAATCCCTCAAACTCTTTGAGCCTCAGTTGTACTTGAGTGAAATGGAGGGAAAGATAGCAAGTATGTCATAGATCGTCCTGAGGAAACATGAGAATGTACATGTACAACGCTCAGTGCAGTGGTTGGCAAGTGTTCAATATATGTTAATAATGCTTTTTCCCCCCACTAAAAAAGGTAAGGCCTCATAAGTCTGAGCCATTTGACCTCTTTTATCACATTACTGTCTCACAGCACTCTTAAAACTTAATTTTTATCAAATATTCAGCACATTTAGTTGTTTCTGTAGAGTTGTAACGAAAATGAGCAGCCCCTTTCCCTGTCCTTCTCCACCTTTGATATCTATTTCTAAGAGTCAAACAAAAAGTGGTTCACCTCCTTATTTTTTTTGAGTGAAACTTCTAATTTTGAGATGACTATGGATTCACAAGCAGTTGTAATAAATAATATAGAGAGATCCCATGTACCCTTTGGCCAGTTTACCTCAACAGTAACAGTATCTTCTTGTAGAAGTGTAGTAGATACTACAACCAGGGTAATGACATGGAAACAGCCAAGAGACAGCACACATCATTGCCACAAAGGTCCTGCATGCTGCCCTTTCGTGGCCATACCCACTTCTGTCCTGTCCCCACCCTCTCCTTAACCTCTGGCAACCACGAATCTGTTGTCCATTCCTATAATTTTGGAATCTCAAGCATTTATATGAATGGAATTGTACAGTATGTAATCTTTGGAGATTGGCTCTTTTGAACCACTGTAAGTATCTGAAGATGGTTGTGTGGATCCTTTTATTGCGTTTTTAGCAGTATTTGTGGTTGGATGTACCCACCCATGCTCAGCGTTCCTAATCTTACCACTCAGTTATGTTTCTGCATGTGGCCCCTGCGTTTATTTTTAGGGCCAGTACCACCTCCCTTTGTTCTCTCCCTTTTCTCTGTCAGCGCCTGTTACTCATCTTCAGAATGATGGAGTCTTCCATGTTTGCCTCCTGTTTTTTCATCCTTTTATTGGTCATGGCCCCAACAATGCAAATTACACTCTAAGAAAACAGAGAAAGAAATCTATAAAATTTCCTTCTGTGTAATCTCCCTCTAGTAGTGTTTTCATTGTTGGGTGCAGAAGTTCTTTTGTACACTTGTACAGACATTTGAAGAATCATAAATGATCCAAGTTAGTAAAAACACAAAGAAAAGGCTTGGTGGGGCGAAAGCTCTGACCCAGCCATTGGAAGCTACCTCTGGGCAGGGAGGGACTGCAGGGCTCAGTACAGAGAGAATCCTCCAGTAATTAGTTTGTCTCTGTCCTTTTCCATTTGAATTCTTATTGCCTGTTTCTTTGGAATCCCCTTCTACTTAGCCCCATACAGAGTTTCGCAAAGCCAGTGATAGCAGTACGAATCAATAAAAGAGACTGATAGTCCCTACTGAAGACTCCGAACACTTTATTGGAAAAGACTACTCTTTCCTATTTCTTTTTTAATTTAAGTATAGTTGATACACAATGTTACATCTGTTCTAATTGTACAAGATAGTGATTTGACAAGTCTGCACATTTTGCTACACTCACCACAAGTGTAGCTACCATCTCTCACAATACAATGCTATTACAGTACCATTGACTGTATTCCCTATGTTATACCTTTCATCCCCGTGGCTTATTTATTCCATTACTGGAAGCCTGTACCTCTCACTCCCCTTCATCCATTTTGTTCATTCCCCCAACCCCCACCTCTGGCAGCTACCAGTTTGTTCTCTGTATTTATGGGTCTGTTTCCCCTCTTTTGTTTGTTTGGTTTTTTAGATTCCACATATAAGTGAAATCATATGGCATTTGTATTTCTCTCTTACTATTCACTTAGCATAATACCCTGTAGGTCCATCCACATTGCAAATCACCAAATCTCATTCTTTTTTATGGCTGAGTACTATTCCATTGTATATGTGTACCACATCTTCTTTATTCATTTATCTGTTGACCTTTGGGTTGCTTGCATATCCTGGCTATTATAAATAAATGCTGCTATAAACATAGGGGTGCATATATCTTTTTGAATTCATTTTCTTTGGGTAGATACCTAATACTGGCATTTCTGGATCATATGGTATTTCTATTTTTTTTCCCCAAAGATTTTATTTATTTATTCCACAGAGATAGAGACAGCCAGCGAGAGAGGGAACACAGTCAGGGGGAGTGGGAGAGGAAGCAGCAGGCTCATAGCGGAGGAGCCTGNGAGGAGCCTGATGTGGGGCTCGATCCCATAACACCGGGATCATGCCCTGAGCCGAAGGCAGACGCTTAACTGCTGTGCCACCCAGGCGCCCTGGTATTTCTAGTTTTAATTTTTTGAGGCCCCTCCATACTGTTTTCCATAGGTGGCTGCACTAATTTACATTCCTACCAACAGTGCAAAGGGTTCCTTTTTCTCCACATCCTTGCCAACATTAACATAGTTAGTCTTTCACATAGTAAGTACTCAATAAATCCCTTTTTTTGTTTGATGTATTGTTGATTCACGAAAATGTGAGTTAAAATGATTCAGTTTTTTGAATTTTGCTATATCTGGGGCTTTGAGAAGATGTCTTCCCGATTTGCTTCTTTTTTTTTTCTTTTTACACTCTGACATTTTGCAAAGGGTGTGGTTTGTCCCGTCCTTTCCATTCCCATAGAAGAGTGGACTGGGAATCAGAAAGCCTTTTTTGAATCTTGGATTCATCATTTACTAACTGAAAAGTGTTAAACAGGTCAATTAATCTGTGTAAAACAGCGCTAGTGATTCTCAGGCTGTTAGGGCAACCTAGAGGTCATTCTTCCCAGAATTTTTCTGATAAAAAGTGAAATATTGTCATTGACTATTGTGAGGAGGTACAGGGAATAAA
>NW_023220069.1:0-668 GCF_002007445.2 Ailuropoda melanoleuca | reverse complement strand
GGTAGAGACAGAGAGCACAACTTGGTGGTGGGCAAGGGGAGTGTGGAGGAGCAGAGGGAGAGGGATAAGCAGGCTCTGTGCTGAGTGCAGAACCCAATGTGGGGCTTGATCCCATGACTCTGAGATAATGAATTGAGCCACAATCAAGTCAGATACTTAACCAACTGAGCCACCCAGGTGTCCTTTCTTAAACACACATTCTGACATACGTTTAATTGTTCTTTTTGTTTCAGGGTCTTTACCTTCTGCCAGTTCAAAAGTCAGCATTAACCTGCAGAATGACCCTATCATTCAAAAGTATGGCTCTAAGAAAGTGGGCTTAACCAGATGCCTTCTCACAAAGGAGGAAATGAAAACATTTCACTTTCCATTACAAGGTTGGTTTATATTTAATTTGATGTTGGTAACAATGTAAGAATATTTAAGTTTTTTTGAAACTATTACTGTTGAAAGTTCTTTTTTTTGGGCTGCTTTCCAAATGACTTAGTCCATCTATTAATAAGGAAACACTGTAAGAGTAGATGTATACCATGATTGGTAAAGTGATGATTTCAGGTAGTGCATAAACATGACCTTAAATATCATTGAAATATTCTGTGAGAAAGTTATTCCTTTTTCAGTTTTCTTTCTTTCCTCCTTACTGTATTAGAAGGAAGTCAATATGTCTT
>NW_023220068.1:0-668 GCF_002007445.2 Ailuropoda melanoleuca | reverse complement strand
GTAATGAGTGAAAATAAGAAAGCATATAGAAGATGTCAGAGTTTCAAAGCAAAGCAATAAACAAAAATAATAAAAAGAATACAACCATCTTGACTTACATGCTAATTAAGATGATTTGTTACCAGTTAGCAAATGAAGTTAGAGTTAAAATATGTTGAATCATTGAACAGAGTGGAAAATTTCGGAGGAAAGATTAGTTAGCTACATAACCTAGAATGCTCAAATTAAATCTGCTTGAAAATATTGCAGTAAAAGCTCAGTTTTAGATTTAGCAGTATCTTTAATAAATTAATTTTGCACAATAAAGTTACCATGGAAATGGGTCCAAACTTCCATTGAGTTTGTCAAGTGATAGATTCTTTGAATTTTAAATGCAGCAATTTGAACAGAGATAAGTTCATCTAACTACTCATTTCATCGATGAGGAGATGAGCTCTATTTGGTTACTCAAATTTCCCACATGAGCAAAAGCCACTTGTAGAAAACCAGCACCAAAGCCCAGTATTCCTGAACTTGATCCACTTAGCTGACCCAGAAATGATGATCTAGAGATACCACAGGAACCCAAAGAATGGTCAACCTCTCAAATCCAGTTGAGAAAATAACCAGAGTTGGAACTGAGAAATTGTTACACAAGACTCAGATTTGAAAGCCATGCACCAGACATT
>NW_023220067.1:0-668 GCF_002007445.2 Ailuropoda melanoleuca | reverse complement strand
TGGCTCTCCTGGTTTTAAATATGTTTTCGATATAAGAAAAGAGAAACTAAAAGTCCAAAATTATCAGACAGAATATAAAAAATATAAATAGAAATTGTGAGCTATAGATGGGCTAAAATTTCTGTATTTTATAGGCATTGTATGCATTTGTTTCATACTTCTAGAATGGCATGTGCCCCTCTTAAAATATTTCCCTAACAGCTGGTAAAAGTCCCCCATATGGGAATACCTACGATTATAGCAGCAGGCGTTTATAGCAATGACAAGGCTGAATGAAACAATTGTCGTCTTCATTTGGGGATAGTTTATAAAAACAATCAAACCCTTTCAAGAAAGCACTGACTTTTAAATGGGCCCCAACTAAATTTGTGTCCCTGTATGTTTGGAGCTATAGTACTAATCTTGGGATCAAAACAAAATACTACTAACATAGAAAACTGATCCCCCCCCCCAAACTGGGCAAAAGTTTAAACAGCTCATAGCAAAACATACTGTGAAAATAAATTACAAATTTAATGTGCTAGCTGAAGTGACAAAAGTCTCTGGAATTTTCATAAAGTAACTCAGGTAAATTCTTAGCTTTGAAAATCAGTAAGGACTCTCACCCTTTATCAAGTGAGGACACCAAAAACAATAGGAATCCGTTTAAAAAGGAAAAAGAAAAAAAA
>NW_023220066.1:0-668 GCF_002007445.2 Ailuropoda melanoleuca | reverse complement strand
GGAGAGGGTCCTTAGAGTCTCTCTTTTTAAAAAGAGTATTACCACCTGCCAGTAATCCAGGCAGAAAAAAAGCAATCCTAATTGTGCAGACTTAAATGCCAAAGGGCATTAATTACTATCCAGGAAGGGGATCTTAAAATCATGGTAGACTGTTTTTTTAAGTCCGTCAACCCCAACGTGCTGGCACAGCCAGAAAGGCCAAGATAAGTGATGGACTTCCTCAGCAAAGGTATCAGAGCCCAAGCTGAATTTGTTAACATACTCTTGAACTAAACCATGTTGTATCTCTATCTGTAACACTTTAATTAATCAGCTTATTAAATCTCAAAAAGGAGAGGCAAGACATTAGAAAAGAAACCAAGATGATCACAGAGACGAAATGCAGACAGACTGAAAGCCTGGTGATGAAAGTGCTTGATTTCCTGGCATTTGTAATTCACCTGTCAGCCTGAACCATCCTTACTCCTCCCAAACCACACTTAACTCCAGAGCACGCTGGTCTCCACTCTGCCTTCCAAACATATCTCAGCTACCACATCAGGCTCTTCTCCCACTTCAGTATGGTATCCAATCTGAAACATCCCCTTCAAGATCTACACTCCCCCAACCATGAGATCTTCCCTGACGCTAGCCCCCAGCATCCACTAACCCATGCCTTCTCTGATTCC
>NW_023220065.1:0-668 GCF_002007445.2 Ailuropoda melanoleuca | reverse complement strand
GTGGAAGGTACAAATAATCAAAGAGAGGCTGGATGGGAAGAAGCCACCACCACCGCTCCCAGGGGCCAAGGGTAAGCCTCCCATCCTGCCTCCCATCCTTGTGTAGGGAATGAGCAATGAAGAGCTTCTGCACTGATGAGCATTCTTTTTTTCAAAGAGTTTTATTAAAGATTATAATTACAATAATAAAAAATACAAACTAAAAAGAAGACAGGAAAAATAGAGAGAATAGAAAGAGTGAGATAAAAGAGAAAAGAAGAAAAGCAAGAATAAAGTAAAGCAAAAGAAAAGAAAAGAAGTATCTAAAGAAATGGCTTCCCACCTTCATCACAACAACTATAAACAATTTCAGTATCTCTTCACCTCCTCTTAACAAGTATAAAACTCTTCATCCCATATTCCATTTCTTAACTATGGATAAATCCAAGAAACATTGCCTTTTCTGGTCCAGATATCAGCAATAAGGGCTACCTAAAGTAGCAACATATTCCTTTTCTTTTTTTGTATATCATTTCATTAGAATATTTTTACCAGATGATTAAGAATTACATAACTAGATAGAAAAAAGAAATAGAAAAAATGAAAATACAATAAAGTGCAGAAAAGGAAAAAAAAAATAAAAAGAGACAAGAAAAAGTAAAAGGTTGACTTCCAATATTCTCCTTGAA
>NW_023220063.1:0-668 GCF_002007445.2 Ailuropoda melanoleuca | reverse complement strand
TTGGAAGCAGGATGGCCAAGGGGAGGAAGAATGTCTCTCGGATTTAAGCTTTGAAGAGGACGAGTTCAAACTGTCAGAACTGGACTAGCATTTTTTAATTTCCTGCAATGCCAGGTCCTGTGGCTTCCTTGGGAAACGGCACCACTCCCCCACCCTTCCACCCGAGAGCCGCTGGCCTCCGGGATGTAGTCCCGCCTCGCTGGGAGCAGCAGGAGGTGGCTGTGCCCCTCGTAGGGGGAACAGAAGCTTGGGCACCTGTGATTCTGGAAAGGGCGTGGTGCCCCTCTGTACCCAGGTAATAAAGGTGGCTTAATAAAGGGTGGGGCATCAGCAGGGGAGGGGCTCGCAGTTGCTAATGGAGCTCCCATCGTGGGGCTGCCATAACAGTTCAGCTCCCGAGCAGGCACCCCACTGATCTGGGTCGCTGCGCCTCAGAGCCTCCATTATTCTGCGGGTCATGTCCCGGCTGTGCCTCTGGGCCCCACTGCTCCTTGTGGGGCCATTGTGGCAGCCATTGTGGCTCCTGCTCGAGGCAGCTCCGCTTCCGGAGTGGGCCTGGATCCCGCCCAGCTGACCTCCGACCTCCTGGGGCCCACAGAGCCCTGGCCTTCGCACTCCTCTGAACTCCCGCCCGAATCGCCCCAGGCCTTTACACCCCCAGCTCCGGA
>NW_023220062.1:0-1663 GCF_002007445.2 Ailuropoda melanoleuca | reverse complement strand
CTGCCTGCCGCTCCCCCTGCTTGTGCTCGCTTGCTCTCTCTGTCAAATAAATAAGCAAAATCTTTAAAAAATAAAATAAAATAGAGTAAGAGAAGAAACCACNCCATGGGAAAGGTTTTGCAGACCAAAAGAACAGCAGATGCAAAGGTCCTAAGGCGGAACAAGTACAGCAAGGTGATGAGTGGCCTGGGACAGTCTGAGATGTGTGCTGAAGCAGAATCACTCAAGGCCTTAGTTTGTGGTAATGGCAATGGGTTTCGATATGATTCTAAAGGTGACAGGAAGCCTCAAAAAAAAAATTTCCTTTAGAGGCATCACTTTGAAACCAGCTTGTTTTACAACTCACAGATGATATAGGACCCAATGCCCAGGACGGATACCACAGTAAGTGTAACAATTTGGATTGACACAACCTTCCATCTTGAATCAAGCATGGCTGTACTACCTGGTAGACTTATTCTTTCTCTCTGATTTGGTTTTCTGTGTCTTCCTCTATTCTTGTAGAGGAGGCATACAGAATAAATAGATCTTTGACGGTTTTAATGGGTGTTTTTGACTAAAATAATATTTCATGACGAATGTGTGTGGCTCTGATGAAAATCTATTGTAGCTGAAGTGTTGGTGAAGCTTTTCATCACAACGCATATATATGTATATATAACTGAAAGGAAACAAGATGCTATATTCATCACAAAGTGTTATGACATCACAAAGTATTTTGTTTGTAGTTTATACATGCTAAAATAGTCAACCTACTAAGTACAGTGTCTCACGTGGACTTCTGCAAGATATCGCTATCTTCTTCAACTATTATTCAAGAAGTAACTCAAAGATTAAAAAAAAAGTTCGGGTGGGAGAGCCTACGAGTCAGTGCAACTCAGAGAGACGTTTGATTCGGTCTACACTGTATTTTACAAATACACTTAAATGTTAGAAGCTCTTGGGGCGCCTGGGTGGCTCAGTCGTTAAGCGTCTGCCTTTGGCTCAGGGCGTGATCTCAGCGTTCTGGGATCGAGCCCTGCATCAGGCTCCCTGCTCTGTTGGGAGCCTGTGTCTCCCTCTCCCACTCCCCCTGCTTGTGTTCCCTCTCTCGCTGGCTGTCTCTCTGTCAAATAAATAAATAAAATCTTAAAAAAAAAAAGAAGTTCTCACCNCACCAAAAAAAAATCTGCATTTCCAGTGTCACTTGAACGGGTGGAATGCGTGACACAGTGGGCTCTGGTTTCTATGAGGCAGCGATAATCTGGAGTTGGAGAATATGAAGGCGAAGAAAACCCGACAAGTTGGAGCAGAGACAGCAAAGGGCAGAGGCACAGGACCCTCAACATATAAGGTTGTGTGTTAAGAAATACTTCTGCGGGCTACCATAACAAAGCACCACAAACCGGGCTTCCTGAACACCAGACGGGTCTTCTCTCTGCAGGCCTAAGCCCCAAGTCAAGGGGTCAGTGGCGGTGGTTCCTACTGAAGGCTCTGAGAGAGAATCTGGTCCAGGTTTCTCCCCTAGCTTCTGGCAGGGGCCCGCAATCCCTGGCATCCCCTGGTTTGAGGCTGTATCATTCCAAACTCTGTCCTCGTCTTCCCCGGTGTGCCTGCGTCTTTTCTTACCAGAACACCAAACCCAGTAACCGCATCCTAAATTGATGACATCTACAAAGACCCG
>NW_023220061.1:0-668 GCF_002007445.2 Ailuropoda melanoleuca | reverse complement strand
AACACCCAAAAAACAAATAATCCAGTTAAAAAATGGGCAGAAGACATGAATAGACATTTTTCCAAAGAAGATGGCCAACAGACACACGAAAAGATGCTAACAGCATTCATCATCAGGGAAATATAAATCAAAACTACCATGAGATATCACCTCACACCAGCCAGAATGGCTAAAATTAACAACAAGAGAAACAACAGGTGTTGACAAGGATATGGAGAAAGTAGAACCCTCTTACACTGTTGGTGGGAATGCAAACGGTGTAGCTACTCCAGAAAACAGTATGGAGTTTCCTTGAAAAGTTAAAAATAGAACTACTCTACGATCCAGCAATTGCACTACTAGGTATTTACCCAAAGTATATAAAAGTACTAATTTGAAGGGATAAATGCACCCCAATGTTTATAGCAACATTATCAACAATAGCCAACTTATGGCAGAGCCCAAATGTCCATTGACTGATGAATGGATACAGATGAGATATACATATATAAACAAACACATATAAACATGAAATATTACTGAGCCATCAAAAAAGAATGAAATCTTGCCATTTGCAACAACATGGATGGAGCTAGAGAGTATTATGCTAAGCAAAATAAATCACAGAAAGACAAATACCATATGATTTCACTCATATGTGGAATTTAAGAAACAAAACAAACATAGGA
>NW_023220060.1:0-668 GCF_002007445.2 Ailuropoda melanoleuca | reverse complement strand
TTTGCAGCAAGTTCTCATTTGAAACTTAACCTCATTGTTCAAACTCCTCATTTAACATTTGGCCAAAAAAGTAAAATAGAAATCCTTACATGTCCACATCCTTCCATGTGGGGTTTCCTTGGAACCCAACCTGGGGAACGTATTAGAAAGGTAAGCTAACCCTTGCACACGGGAATAGTCACTGCTGCAGCCGTTTCTTCCGACGTGTGTGTCTCACGTAGGCTCTTAATTTAAATGCCGCTCCACGAAACCATTAAGGATGAAGGAGGGACGCTAAGCTAATTGGAGTTATGTAACTTCTTAAATTGATTTCAACATGGTGGGCTTGTACAAGAGTTCCCGCCACAGAATACCGTAAAGCGACAGAATCGTGCAGACAGTCTGGCTACCTCTCCTCACATCATGTTTTAGGGGCTACTCCATGAAACAACACAGGTCCCTCCGTCATGTCCAGCAACACACCTTGACTTACAGCAACCACCCCACGAAAACCCTCAGTCCTCCCGGCTTCTGTGGGAACATATTAACTTTGAGACGTTATAATCCCCAAACACACTGTTAACCGTTTTGCCTCCAATATTAAACTGACTTTAAAAGCTTTCATATTGGGGGCGCCTGGGTGGCACAGCAGTTAAGCATCTGCCTTCGGCTCAGGGCGTGATCCCGGC
>NW_023220059.1:0-3117 GCF_002007445.2 Ailuropoda melanoleuca | reverse complement strand
GTTTGTTGAGTTGGGTGGCTGTGATTTTCACCAAAAGGATCCTGACACGTGGTGGATCCAGAGAAACCTGAATGGAAGACAAAGTACAGCAGTTACCTGAGCAAACGGAATGGCTGTCTCTGTTGTTCACCTGTCCGGTCAGCTAACACAACCATGTGCTCTCTCGCCTCCTCCCTCTGACAGTGGCAATTCATGGCAGTGCGCGTTGTCCTCAAACAGGTATCCCCATATGGACTTCATGTCCTTTAGACTCTTTTTCTTGTTTGGGCTTTGAAGATTACATTTTGAAAATGTTAAAGCTCTGGCAGAAGTGGACTGTCAGATTGATGAAAAGGGACTGCCTTCCAAAAATGTTATGTATTTTAAAATACAGCTGCAAAATGTATATTTTCAGCTACATTTTGAACAGAGAAACAAAGGTCTTCTCCTGCACCATTTGTGCCTTCCGTTGTTGATGAAGGTCGCCTTTTTTATTTCCCTCAAGCAGAATCATGTTTATGTTCTTGTGTCCTGAGACAGGGTGAAATTTAGTTCTGTTCACATTTTAAAACCATCAACTCTGGCAGCTTTTACCCTCTGCCCAACTGAGCACACCGNTGAGCACACCTACTTTGAGCGCTTCTAAAGTTACATATTTTGTTTGACACCAAGTCACAACTGTATTCCAGAGACTTGTGTCCCTGGCCAGGGAGTTTTTGTGCAAATGAAGCTGCTGCTTTGTCGTTGTTGCGATAATGTCCTTTCAGAGTTTGTGTTAGACCAGAAACTACCTCCGACAACAAGTACACCATTTGGAATCTGCCACCAAACACTTTTTTCCAATCTACAGGAAACAAACACAAGTTCACTTGTCTCATTCTCTAGGCTTTGGAATTTGGAAAGGGCGCACTCTTGNGGGCGCACTCTTGCCCAGGGAGAGGGCAGGGTGGGGTAAAGGATCCTTGAAAAAATTACCCTGATATTTACATTAGCTGGATGCTCAGTATTTCCTTAGGGACTGTGGCACGTAACTTGTCTTTGCCTCAAGACCCTTGTATTGACACTTCCACTGAACTGGTGACTGAAGGACACACTTAACTCTAGATCTGAAGGGGTTAAATGAGACATTTGAGATACAACAGAATTCACAAGCGATTGCTTCACGCTTGGATTGTGTGACTTGAAACCACAGTTTTTTTCTCTGTACATTGTAGGGTCTGGAAAAGCGCCATGACCCCATCATTTTCCTTACCACATGCTTCTAACTTTCCTTTTGGAAAGTCTGTTTATTTTCCTCTCTCTGTACCCTGAACTGCTCCAGGCAAAAGTAGGAGGTAGTTACAAGTATAGATGCTTGAGCAAAGATGCTTGGGGTCAAGTTCTCACTCTGCTCCTTTCTAGCTATGTGACTTAACCTCTGTGGGCCTCAGGTCCCTTTTCTGTAAAATGGGTGTGATAAGAGATATTCTGCCTTGTAGGGTTGTTGCAAAGCCTAAATGAGATGATGCTTCTGCATGGCGAGTACTTCCCAGACCTGGAACTCACTGCTGGGCCAGTGGTATGCTTTGCCTTCATCCAGACTGTGCAGTTCGTTATAGTAAGGATGTGAATTTGTATTGATGTGTGTTAGTTTCTATGTGTTGACAAAGACTAAAAACACCATGTGTTTCACGTCTGCAGAGTGAGGCTTGATGCAAGTCCTCTAGGAGTCTAGTAATTTGGTAGAGTCAGTCCAAAGAGAAAGAGGCACTGCCTGTTCGAATGGCCTGGACATCTAGCAGGAAGGCAGGTCCGGATTAGCAGTGCAGTTGTGGAGACCTGCCAGTTCTCTCTGCCTTACTCAGTCCTTGAGCTCAGGCCCCAGAGTATATCTTTCTCCACTAGGGGACAGGAATTTGGCAGACTGACTCAGGCTTTGAGCCCTCGTTTGGCTTCTCTGAATAAGCAACAAAGATGATATCCCAGGCAATATTAGGAATGTCCTTTTACTAATTGTTATTCATTGTTTATGTGAAATTAAAATTAAATGAATGTCCTGCACCCCTGATGGAAGAAATTTATAGTCTAGTTAGAGAAATAAGACATTCACAAGTCACCAGAAAACCAAGTACAATAAGCTGAGCATCAGTAGGTCAAGGGTGGGCTGCCTGGGTGGCTCAGTCAGTTAAGCATTTGCCTTTGGCTCAGGTCATGATCCCAAGGTGCTAGGATTGAGTCCTGCATTGGGCTCCTTGCTCAGTGGGGGAGTCTGCTTCTTCCTCTTCCTCTGCCTGTTCTCTCTCTCTCTCAAATAAATAAATAAAATCCTAAAAAAAAAGGTCAAGGGTTGTGAGAATTTGAAGGTAGAGATTATTATATTTAATTGTAAATGGCCTGCTATCTTAGTACTGTACAAATATATGTGAAGTTACTATGTGGAGAAAACAGGCTATTTTCAGTATTTTTTTTTTTTTAGATCTTACCCATTCATTTGACAGAGAGAGAGACAGCCAGCGAGAGAGGGAACACAAGCAGGGGGAGTGGGAAAGGAAGAAGCAGGCTCCCAGGGGAGGAGCCTGACGTGGAGCTTGATCCCAGAATGCCAGGATCACACCCTGAGCTGAAGGCAGACGCCCAATGACTGAGCAACCCAGGCGCCCCCTATTTTCAGTATTTTTATTGTTTTTCTTCCTCCCCTGGCCCTTTTGTGTACTCCCCGTTATTGCTCCACCTCCACCTGACAGACATGTGAGAAAACTTTCCTATTCCTGGGACCGTTCCAGGCACCAGGGGCAGAGTGGTGAACCAGATAGACATTGTCCTGCCTTCACAGATTTCACAGTTTGGAGGGAAGACAGGTAACAGCAGGGAAACATCAAAGAACAGAATCACTTGATATAGCAATGACAACTATAGGAGAAGGTGGGCTGAGTGTGGAGGCTGTGTCGGGGGCTCCGGAAAGGGCATTCTGAGGAACAGACACTTGAGTGGAGGCCTCAGTGGTATATAGCTTCCTGCCATGCACATGCCCCAGGGAAAAGCATTGCAGGCAAAGGGATCAGTAAAAATCCTGAAGCAGAAAAACAAAAATGAGGCTGAAGTGCCTGGGGCGTTATTACACAGGGTACATTCTCATTAAATAATAGCTTATTCTCCTTT
>NW_023220058.1:0-11323 GCF_002007445.2 Ailuropoda melanoleuca | reverse complement strand
CCCACTGCGAACACGCACAAAATATCACTGCTCTCCCGACCCCTGCACCCTGCCCCACTGAGAAACCTGCTCCCATGATCCCCGCTGGGGAACCTCGGCACCTGCCCCGCCTGCAAGCCCCCTCCCGCCATTTGCCAGGATGGTGCGACCCAGCAATGCCACCGTCAGCCTCAGCCAGACGCCGAGTGACGGAGCTTGCAGAATGGTGTACTCAGGGTCCTCAGTTTCTTCTCTGCTCACTTCCAGACAGAGTCCTGATCTCAAACCAGGGCTGAGACAGCCAGAGTCCCTGCAGCTGCAAGGGGGACTTTGTTCATGGGCCTCCGAGCCGCCCTGCTTGGCCCCAGCTCTCAGAGCTGAATTTCCGGACCTAATTATGCTAAAGTTGCCCTGCCAGGGTCCTGGGGTGGGGGAGACAGAAGGCGAGAACCCCTGGGGCTAGGCTCGGTGGCACCAACATTTAACAAGAACAGGGTTCCTGAAGGGAGGCGGGGAAGAGGCCCTCAAACATCAATGCCCAGTACAGCGGTTCCTAAAAGAATTAAAGAATCAGTGTATGAGCAACCAGCCGTCCCACTTCTGGGTATTTATTTATCCGAATCGAAAGCAGGGACTTGAAGAGATACGGGCACGTCCACATTCACCGTAGCATTGTTCACAAGAGCCAAGAGGTGGGTCCGCAGATGGATGGATGAACGCGGTGTGGTCTCTTCGTACGATGGAATAGGATTCAGCCATAAAAAGGAAGGACAGGCCAATGTGTGCCCTGCAGCAGATGAACCCTGCGGACCCCATACTGGGTGAAAGCAGCCAGTACCAACAGGACAGTGTAGGATGCCACTCACATGAGGTTCCCAGAGTCATCAAACTCAGAGACAGAAGAGGGTGGCGGCTGCCAGGGGCTGGGGAGGGGAATGGGCAGTTCGTGTTTAATGGGGACAGAATCTGTTTGGGAAGATGAAAAACTTCTGGAGACAGATGGTAGGGATGGTTGTACAACAGCGCGATGTACTTAATGCCCCAGAACTGGACACTTAAAGTGGTTGAGATGGCCCAGCCTCCCCCCATTCCAGCTCTACACAGCGCCCGCCCATGCTTCCTTTCCTTCCTTCCGTTTTCCTGGCTTTTCTCTCAGCCTCTCATTAAAAGCCCTCACAGATTAGCCCCGACTAGCCTGCTGTCTTATTTTCTAGTTCTTATTTTAAGGAATCCTTGTCCTCTACCTGAGAAACAAAGCCAAGAGGCACGCAACTCCCCAGGGAAGAGCGTGGGCTCTGGGGCATACCCCTTGGGTTCAAATCCCGGCTCCACTGCTTCCAAGCTGTGTGGCCTTGGGCACTTGCCCTCTCTGTACCTCCCCTGTAAAAGGGGAGTCATTCTAGTACCCAGCCACCCACACAGGGTGGCCGGGAGGGTGACGTGAGGTGAAGTGTGCCGAGTGTTCAGAATAGAGGCTGGCACCGGCGTGTGCTATTTTACGTGTCTGCTGTTATTATTACTGACAACGTGAAACAGACGCTCTCTGAATGTTGCTTCCAGAATCTTTAAAAAAAATACCAGCTTCCTCTAGCTCTGGAATACTGGGCTGGTCTTAACTAGATGCTTCAAAACTTTGGCACAGACTGAGTCTGTGTGCCTGCGTGTGGTGTGTGTCCCTGTGTCTATGTCCCTGCGTCTGTCTACAGGTGACGGGGAAGATGGCTTGTGACAAGCCCATTACCAGCACCCCTGCCTTCCCTTTTGCATGGAGCCCCCCTTCCCTCCCAGCTCCTGCCCTCGACACCCCGGACGCCGTGCCCCTCCACCGCACACACTCAACATGGCAGGCACCGTCAGTGCCTTTGCTCATGCTGCTCCTGAACGGGGACCCTCTTCTCAGTCCCCCAGAAGATCTTGGCTCGCTCTCCCAGAACCACCTCCAGAGCGCCCGTGAGCCTCCCCAGACCTGCTCTGCCCACACCGTCCCGGCTCTGGGGCACTTCTGACACGTCCCTCCTCTGAGAATCCTTCCCACAGCCCCTCCTCGGAGGACAGGTGTGCCCTCTGCCCTCCACACCGCCCTGCAGGGCTGTGGGGCTCCCGGAGAGACCCTGTGCCCAGGGTGGGGTGTGGGGGCCCCAGCCGCGGACTGGCAGAGCCGTCCTTGCCTTCCTGCCTCCCCTGGGCAGTCACCGCCTCACGTGCCTCACGCACCACGCCCCTCCCCACATGTGCAGCTGGGGTACAGCTCCACGGGAAGGGACCCAAGACCACAGCTGAAGCCGCATGTGGGTACACGTCTCAAGAGGAAGCCCACAGACCTCCTCTCCCCTCCAGGAGTCCCGCCCCATCCTCCCTTCAGGGCAGCGCAGCAAATTTCCTCTAAATTGACTTCGCCCTCCTTGTCAGCTGTCCTAGTGCTGGTAACACTAATACATTCTTGCAACTAGACTGGAGGGATTACTGCAGCACCCCAAACCATCCCTTCTAGGGGCTGGGCTGGCTGGGATAAAAAAAAAAAATCCAACTCCCAGGCAGCTGGGGCCTCAGCGACAGCGAGGGTGCAGTGAAAAGGTCCAGCGGGCGCCCAGGACCCAAACCGCACACGTTAAAATCCGCTTCTCCTTCCTTGCCCTCCCCTGCACCTCACAACTCTTGTTGTGCTTGATTAAAGACAGAAAATATTAGTGTTCCTTAATTCTTTTCCGGCATTTACAACTAATGAGAAATGTATCCTATTATTCCACTCCTTGCGGTTTCTCACCCCATGAAAGCTAATCAATCTCGCGCGCGCTTTCCCCGACCATTGCACACGGTGTTTATTTTGAAATGTGATTTGAGCTTGCCAGCAGTCAGCTACGAGCTATGGACTGTTGCTGAGGTGCTGGGAAAAGATGGGAGTAGAAGGGGCTCCACGTGTGGACTGGGGGCTCTGAGTCACACGCCTAGGGCCAGACTTTGGGGAGGTACGCAGGCTGGATGTGTGTGCATTTGATTTTCTTTGAGGGGTGAGATCCATCAGGGTCCTCTGTGGGATCCGAGAGCCAGAGAAGAATTCAGAGGGATGCTCCCATTAGAAGTAGTGGGGCTGGGCTGCCCCTCCCCCTCAAGCAGAAGAGGTCTGGTGGGTGGCTTGGTTGGCACTCCCCCCGGCCCCAGACCTGGCTTTCTAGGGAGGTCCCAGGGCTCAGCTCCCACATCCTGCTGTGGACTGAGAGTGATGCACCTGTCCCCAGCTGGTGTCACGGTTATGTGACCCACCTCATTTCAGGGTGCAAGTCCTGCAAAGACCTTAAGGCACCTGCCTCCAGTGGCTAAGAGGTGGGGAGAGCCCAGATCCGTCCAAAACATCACTATCCACAGTGGGGTCTGTGCACCCCACACCACCCCCCAGAAACAAAAACCCCAGATGACATGGCCCCGGGGGACTCTCTCTGGGTACACATCCCCTGCTCCTGGGCCTGTATCTCCACGGTCAGCCAGCACTCCAAGCTGGTCACGGGGGTGCTGGTGGTGGGGTGATTGGGGCTGGTTGCTGAGCCAGCTGGAGGTGCGAAAATATGAGAGGAGGGGATTCCAGAAGTGCCCTTCTGACCGCCACAACTAAGGCCGGCCCCTCTTCTAAGGCTTAGAGAGCCTGCTGGTCCCTGCCCGTGGACATTCATCCAGGACCCCAGGTGGCCTGTGCAGCTGAGGACCGAGCTCCTTGTCACGGTGACAGATGTCTGAGCAGGTTATTCTTATGTTTGTGAAATGTCTCCAATCTCTGCCGCTACGGGCTTAATGCAGAGTGCTAGTTATTTGTAGATATGGGCAGTAAACGAGAGAGAGAGAGAGAGAGAGAGAGAGAGAGAGAGAGAGAGAGAGAGAGAGAAGGGGGCGCAGGGAGGGGCGTGTACACATCCTAGGACAATCCTGGTGAGTCTGGTTTTCTGTCCTGTTCTCACACTGCCTCTCCCTCCTCTGAAGTGACTGGAGACTGAGAGCTGGGATGGGAGGAGCAGAGGCTCCATAGGCAGGAAAGGCCTGGGTCTAGGCCTGGCCCTGCCGCTGTCATTGCCCTGACCTCCTGAATTCAGGACGATCCCTGGGACTCAGGCTGACCCCCTGAACTCAGACTGACCTCCTGAACTCAGGATTGACCCCTTGAACTCAAGACTGAATCCCTGGACTCAGACGGACCCCCTGGACTCAGACTGACCTCCTGAACTGAGGACTGACTCCCTGAACTCAGGACTGACCTCCTGAACTCAGGAAACTCCTAGAAGCTTCTGCCTAACTGTCAATCTTACCTTTTAGAAACTAAGGAACTGCTGGAACAGAAAAAGAAACATTTGGGGAAGCTGCCTGTGCAGATGAATCAGAAAGTGCAGGAAAGTGCCTCCACCGCATTGTAATGCTAAAATCCCCGTCTGAATATTCATCCCAAACCCTAATGAAAGGAGCCTGCTTTGCCTTGTCTGGGGAGGCCTGGCTTGGGAAATCATCCCGTGATCTCCTTATTTGTACAAATAAAGTGACCTTGCCTGGCCACTCCACCTGGTGCCCTCTCTGTCTGCAGAAACCTACTTTGGTCCCATAACGCCGCCTTCTAGATGGGGGGGCGGGGGGCTCAGCAAGAGATACAATTTCTTTATGCCATTGCTTCCTGCAAAACTGAGGGGAATGGGTCTCCCCCTAAAGAACCTGGTGAGGGTGGACGTGACCATGCACAGAGAGCCCAGCACTGGGCCTGGCACCGCCAACATTCGCTCACTGCTGTTCTACAGCTCCCCCTGCAGAGTTCAAGGGCGAGAGACCTCACTGCAAGCTCGCAGCCAGAGAGCAGGGACACAAGCCCTTCAGAGGGGCCGGGCGGGTCAGCAGATCCGAGTCCAGATCTGCAGCAGGGTGCCACAAAGGCTGTCTAGGGCCCCCCGGCCCCCAGGGCTGTGTCCTTTAGAGTCTGGCTATGCTGGACTGGAAACCCCCCTGACGACCCCCATCAGCCAGCTTTCCAAATGAAAACTGGCCGCCCTCTCTGCTCAGCTGATATTTCCAGGGGCTGGGTGGGCCCTCTGCCAGCAGTGGGGCCCAAGTTTGCCCTGCTTCCACTCTTGGGGGAACTATGATTCCAGGTGGTTCTGAGGGTACCCCAACCTTGCCCTCCCACCTCACACCATGCGGGAAGTCTGGAGAGATTTCAGAAAAGAAGAAAGCTAGTGCCCTGTATTAATTCACTCCACCCTGACATCAGCCCTATGCAGTGGGTCCCACCCTTACCCCCATTTGTCAGATGAAGAAAACCAAGCTCACAGCATGGGCGCTGCCAGGATTGGTACCCAGGCTGACTGGCTGGGGACCCAGGTTCTAAATAACCACAGCACGCTTCCTCCAGAGAAAAGCTTGGCGGAGAAAGAGGAGGAGAGGGGCAGGGAAGCAAGGCCTCCCAAGGCCCAGGCAAACACCCTTCAAGCCTCCATTCCTCTATGCTATGGACATGAGGCCCTGCTTGCACACACTACAGTGACGGGAGGCTCACTACTGTACAATAGGCCCTCGCCCCATCATCAGGCACTTTCAGATTGCAGAACCTTTTCCCACTGAGCTGACAGCCCCCTGCCAACCCATCTTTTCAAGGCAAGAACACACCTTTTCCCTCTGCCGTGACCACCCTGTGGAAATGCAGACCTATAGAGGTACCGACTCCGTGCTGGGCCTGGGCTGGGAGTAGAGAGAGACCCAGTGGGAGGGACAGGGTTGCTGTCATCAGCCCCCTGGGCTGGCTCGCTGTATCTGGGGCCTCTGGCCTCTGCTGGAGGCAGCCCATGCTGCCCCCACTCCTTGAATAGCCTGGGGTGAGAGTCTGTGTTGTAGACATGACAAAATGCTCCCCAACCAGGTTTTGAGGGCTGATCCGCTTGTCTGAGGCTAAGGGCCTGCTCTGGAGGGCCCTGGGTTGGCCACGGGCTGCCCCATGCCTTGTGAACACTCCCCTATGCTCCTGCCCAAGGAGAAGCTTCCCCGAGGTGGAGGGCTGTCCCGCTGTGCTGCCCCAGACACTGGGTCCAGGGGTGCGACCGTCTCAGGGGAGGCCTGCCCGAGCCCTGTCCCAGCGCACGTCTGCTGTCCTCTGATGTACGCACCCTGGTTCCATACATTTGGAGAGAGTGTTCTACTGACACACAGTTTAAAATATACGAGATCTGGAAGCCACTTCAGTGCAAGATCCACCTGCATGGGGCGCGGTAGCACTGAGTCAAGGGTCAGCCCGAACACAGTCACTGGGCTGACAACGACTGCCCCGTGGAGGATGGTGACAGCACCCCTCACCCTCCTGGGGCTCCAGCCCCAGCCCCCCATCTGCATACAAACGAGTACTGCTGGCCTTCCTTACAGCGTCAGGACTCATGGACCAAATGCAAAACGTTCCCCATTCTGAACTTTTCCTCCGACAACCTTTGTTTACCCCTTCAGCCATCTGCCACCAATCATCTCCAAGTGAGCGCCCCCAGATGACAAAATCATGGACCCAGGAACACGAACGTTAGGGGGCGTTCTGGAGTAGCCGCGGGGCCTGGCCCATGCCAGACAGAGCGTTGGACTGCGTGCACATCCCAGGAGAGTCTTCTGGGGCAGAACTGCTCCGAGGCTGTGCGGCAGAACACGATGGAAGCACAGAGGGCTTCAATTAGCAGAGCCACCTTTGGGCCACTGCTTCGCCCTTGGAGATGCGTGTGCTTCGGAAAGTCGCTTCGCTCTGGGTCTGTTTCTCTGTACCTCTGGAAAGCGCTCTGTGGAACTTAGATCAACCACAGCACCCCGTCTGGTTTCTGAGCACATGGTTCTAACCCCAGCTCAGCTTTTAAGAGGAGACCGGGAGCTCCACACGGGCCCCCAGAGGCAGAGGCAGCCCTGTCATGGCTTGGCCAGGCCCCAAACACTTCCGAAGTCCCCCCCAGACCTGCCCTGAGGAGTGCTAAGCTGTGGCCCTGGGCACCCTGGACACCACTGAGCCGAGTGTCCACTCGCAAACGGGACGGTTGTGGTTCGCAATCAGGCGAGCCTACGTCAACCCTGGCTCCCACTGTACCCTGAGCGGCCAAACCAGCCAGACCCTGCCGCCCCGACTCCTCATCAGGGAGACCAGGGACTGACCTGCCCTGGGAGTCACGGGGCCAGGCACCGCCCACAGCTGTTCTCCTCTCCTGGGCCTTTTAAGACACGAGTGGGAGCCTATCGTGCCTCCACGCAACCACGATGCACGCACACCCCTCCCTCTCTCTCGCACACTCACACACACACGCACACTAAGCCGCAAAAGCCTCTGAAACCTCCAACAGATTAAGAGGCAGCTGTGGACTAGCACTTTTAAAAATGAAAGCTGTACGGAGTTTCCGTTTGGGAAGATGAAAAAGTTCTAGAGACGGATGGTGGTGATGGCCGCACCACAGTGTGAACGCCACTGACCTGTGTGCTTTAAAATGGTTGGTCAGTTTCACGTTGTGTATATTTTACCACAATAACATATATGATAATGTGTGTGTGTGTGCGTATGTGTGTATATATATGTATGTATGTATTTTTTTAATAAAACCACCCACACGGGGGAAAGAGACAGCCCCTATGTGACAGCAGGGACAGTGCCACATTCACCTTGGCAGCCCCAGGGGGCACCTAAGAAATATCTACGGAAGAGAAGAAGTGTGAGGAGGTACTGGGGTGGCGTTGGGCTCCAGGTCTTCGTGACCTGGGTAATTTACGCGGCCTTTCCGGAGCCCCAAACTGCAAGATGTGGGAGTCAGGCTAGTCCTGGCAAAGGTGATCACCAGCATACTCGCTGACCTTTCTGATGCAAATTTCACAGAATGCACCTTGGCCGCTGGCAGCACGCGATCCACGCTACCCCGACAGGCAAGATGGGCACACGGGGATGGCCCTCTGGCTGGGGGACGTCATGCAGCCAACGGCGCACAGCGGGTGCCTTGGCTTTACGATGTGGGTCTCCACGCCCAGCCATCCCAGCGTGTGTCCCTGTGTCAGTCCACCTGCGCAGGGTTTTCTGGGGGGTGGGGGCACACTGGCTGCACTCTGCCCTCGCCCTCGGTGGGCTACACGAGCACAGTCACTTGGTGACAGCCCTTCACCCCACTCCTGATGGGCGCCCCTGCTTCTTCAAGAAGCAGCTCATTTAAGAAATGTAGCATTTTGCCTTTTTGAGCTGTTCACGGGCTTTACTCGCCAAGACTGGACCGGAGTTCCATCTTAGGCGGACGCCAGGTTTTACACCCATATGCGAGGTAGAAATCATACACAGGAAAAGAACCCTTGAAATTCCTCAAGTGACCTGCTGGGGGGTGGGCGGGGAGGGCCTGTGTCCAGGCAGGTGTCGGGGCCCAATGGGAATCTTTGAATCCCAGCAGCAATGGGGATGGTGAAATAATCTGCAAGTGTCCCACTGGCCTGCCTGGTGGACTCCTTCCGACGGGTCTCAAAACTCTCCCGCACAGAAGCTTGGAGCAGGTCGCAAGGCAGGAGGAGCTCAAGAGAGACTACAGGGAAGGGCCATGAGCGTAGGCCTGGGCACAGAGAGGTGCTCAGAATGTTTCCTGACTTGCATCTTCACCTCGCGGGGCCAGGCCCTCCGCCACGCATCCTCGGTGGCCGCCTCTTCCTGCCCGCCCAGTGGCACTCCTCCCTGTGCCAGCCCCGCTGCGCAGCGGAACTCACAGCTCCTTGGGCAGGGGACTCACGACCCCTGTGGCACACCGGCTTTAAGGAAGAAAGGGATTCAGCTGCCCCTGAGCAGGCACTGGCATGTCCACCAAAGGCCGCCAGCCAGCCAGCAACCGGACGGAGGGCCATCTGGACATCTGGAATCCCGCTGGGGCCCCCTCAGCCACAGACCGCCCGTCCCTGTCCAAGGCCAGATAAGAACCTCTTTGAGAGGGAGCTTCCGACAGACCCTTCTGGAGCAATACCTTCCTCCTGTGGGTGGTTCTCGGTTCCAGATGGCTGGAAGGAGGGGTGGCTGGCCTGGCGCCCACCCTTGTCTCTCTGCCACTCGCAGAAGCACCTGCAGCGGGTAGGAGCTGAAGTCAAGCATACGCACTCAGCAGGGAGACGGCTGGGGACCTACAGCTGGGCAGCCCCACTTCCCGAGCGTTGGCCTCTGAGGACCCAAGACAAGTTCTAAGAGAGGATCTGAGCATCACGGGCCAATGTACTTCCTATGCAGGNAGGATCTGAGCATCACGGGCCGATGTACTTCCTGTGCAGGCCTTGTCTTCACTGCCTGGGATAAACCGATGTGGGTGGTCCCTTTACCCCCCACACTCCCTCCTAGAAGTGTCTGGATCTGCAGCTGTTCGCTGGGCCTTCTCTATATTTCTGGGGAGGCATTTTGGCAGAATGGGAAGCAGCCAAGAGCACTGGATTCCCCTTCTGCTGCCTCTCCAGCTCACTGTCCCTCTGGGCCAGAGTTTCCTTGTCTGCCCATGAGGTCTCACAGGCCACACTTGGAGATGAGGAAAATTCAGTGCCATGTTATGTCCTTTCGTTTGCTCTGCACACATGTGTGCTGTGTCTGCTCTGTGCCAGGCACTGTTCCAGGTGCTGGGGATACAGCGATGAGCCAGGCAGAGGGTGGCCCCACATTGTGACCAGAGCTGAAGAAATACTCAGAATACACTCAGAATACACTCAGAAATAGCCCCTCTACAAAAGTGCAGGAAAAGGTGAGACTGCAGCGGTCACACACAACATCCCAGTGATCCTCAGGAAATGTAAATTCCCTAATCATTTGCACGTCGGGCCCTGGGCTTGCCATACAGTGGGGCTAAATAAATGTCTGCTGTCTAGATGAACGGGGAGGCCCGCTGTGTCAGAATCACGTAACCCCAAAGACTGGACAGCTAGCCTACTGACCTCAGCAAAGGTGTGACCCAGGCCTCGACAGGCAACTGTGAGCAGCCAGCCCGGACGCTTGACACGGATCTGCGTTTCCAGTCTCAGGCGTGTGATCAACCCGAGACAAAGGACTGTCTCGGGTGAGCAGGGCACTTTGAGGAAGACCTCCATCTCGTCTGGCCTCCCCGCCATCACCCCCACCCAGCAAAGACTGAAGCAGGCCAGCAACTCCAAATAACACCGCACAGTGACAGGCATCACGGAGCCGGCCATCTGCGCTGCTCTGGGGGAGGGGAGGGAATGGGAGCTCCCGGCTGCACACGCTTCTGAAGTACCCTAAGAACCTCAGTGGGGACACCCCCCGGAGTCCAGAGTCCTGGGGAGCACAGTGTCTCAGCCCTCTGTTGCTATGATGATGCAGCCCAACGAACTGCTCCAAATCTTAGTGGCTTAAAACGGCCACCATTTGTCATCTTTCATGAGTCCACAGGTTGGTGCACGTCTTGGACTGGCCTTGACTCATCTTGTCTGTGTCTGCGGTCAGCCAGGGGCTCGATGGAGGCTGGCCAGCCCGGGATGGCTGAGGTTCGATGACTCAGAGTGAAACTCATGGAGAAAGAAACCAGGATGGTGGGTGCCAGGGCCTGGGGAGCGGGAACGGGGAGATATTGTTTCACAGATATGGAGTTTTAGTTTTGCAAAATAAGAAAGTTCTGGAGATGGATGGTGGCAAGGTGAGCATACCAAGTGCCATAGAACTATACACTTAAAAATGGTTAAGATGGTAGGGATGCC
Organism: Ailuropoda melanoleuca; assembly: GCF_002007445.2. Taxonomy (NCBI): domain Eukaryota; kingdom Metazoa; phylum Chordata; class Mammalia; order Carnivora; family Ursidae; genus Ailuropoda; species Ailuropoda melanoleuca. The sequence goes on along the minus strand of NW_023220058.1, from coordinate 661 downwards.
AGGGTGGCTCAGTCGGTTAAGTGTCTGTCTTCAGCTCAGCTCATGATCTCGCGGTCCTGGGATTGAGCCCCGCGTTCAGCTCCCTATTCTGCGGAGACCCTGCTTCTCCCTTTCCCTCTGCTCCCCTGCTCCTGTTCTCTTTATCTCAAATAAATAAATATAAACTTTAATTAAAAAATTGTGAAGATGATAAACTTTATGCTACATGTATATTGTCACAATTAAAAAGAACAGAACAAAAACCAAACAGAAATAGTGCAAAGGAAGTACGGATCGGCAAAGATGGTGATGGAAGTTTCAGAAGCCCCTTATTACAGCGCCTTCGATTGACGTTAAAGTCCTCAGCCTGGACACCCTACCATGTGGGAGTCAGGCCCTGGGGGCCACAGCGCACCAACTCAGAGACGCCTGCTCCCAGCATAGTCAGCCCAAGTGCAGCTACAGGCCGTGCTCCCTAGGTGAATTCCATGTGTGTCCGGCTCTCTGCACCTCCAGTCAAGTCCAGAAGCGCTGCTAGTTAGCTTGAGGCACTTGCAGGAACAGGGTCTCACAGATGCAGCCGCGGCTTGCTCGTGGGCACGGCTGCAGAGGGAATGGGCCCTCGCTGGCCCGCTGATAGCTTTCCTGCCAGAATCCTGCAGACGCCCTCCCGTCCCCCATT